>NC_084622.1:35950791-36248291 GCF_033978795.1 Nerophis ophidion
ACGATTTTCACAGGAGACTCCCGAATTTCAGTGCCCCCCCCAAAATCTACCGCGGCAACCATTCTCCCGATTTCCACTTGGACAACAATATTGGCGGCGTGCCTTAAAGGTACTGCTTTTAACGTCTGTTGTCATGTCCGCTTTTCCGCCATACAATCAGCGTTCCGGCCAAGTCACGTAATATATGCGGATTCTACACACACACACAAGTGAATGCAAGGCATACTTGGTCAACAGTCATACAGGTCACACTGAGGGTGGCCTAATAAACAACGTTAACAATGTTACAAATATGCACCACACTGTGAACCCACACCAAACAAGAATGACAAACACATTTCGGGAGAACATCCACACTGTAACACAACATCAACACAACAAATACCCAGAATCCCTTGCAGCACTAACTCTTCCGGGACACTACAATATACACCCCCGCTACCAACAAACCTTGATTTTGCATGTCACTATATGTTCAATTTTCAATGCAAAACTTGTTTGGGTCCCTATTAAAAGGTTAAGTTGTTCAACTTTGGCCCGCGGCTTTGTTCAGTTTAGAATTTTGGCCCACTCTGTATTTGAGTTTGACACCCCTGCTCTAAGAGGAACAAAAGGTATATAATTTTATAAGATCTGCTTCTCCCTACTCTTTTTTTGACACGATAAATTCATGTAGAAATAGTGAATATGTAAATATGGGATATGCTCCAATGATACCCTTTGTGCATGTACGAAATAAACCAAACTCACACTTCAAGCAAAACAACTACACAATAATTGTTCCTATTCAATCATAAAAGTGTACCTAAAAATGTGCCCTATGCATATAGAAAGTAAAGCAAACGTCTTGTCACTTAGCATACAATCTGTCACCGTGTGTTTCCTATGTAGAAAATAAGTGTATTTTCAGACGCAAATGTGCAATTTGAGAGCCCTTTTACCACCATTGTACAAGCAAGACTAGAAAATCATTTTGCAAACTGCTATCGTGTTATTTATGTCTTTATTTCCCTGTGGCTCAGCACAATGCTTTTGAAATCCGAATGCTTTTCATGTACAGTTGTTTTGCCACTTTTATCCGCAACATTTTCGAAGACAAATGAACTTGTGTTTTCCGTACATCTGTCGAGGCCAAACGCGGACCCTTTGTCTGAGAGCATGGCAGCGACTGGCGTTCCTGGTAAGAGCAAACAAGGTGTTGTTTTAACTGTGTTTGGTTAGAAGTCAGTCTCAGAACTCGGTAGTGACACGGTAGTCATTATCAATACACATTCACATCACACTACATAACACAAAGAAGCTAAATCTTTAAGGACCCTAATATATATAGAGCGTTTTCCGTTCGGGCTCCAGTACTCTGGAATGCCCTCCCGGTAACAGTTCGAGATGCCACCTCAGTAGAAGCATTTAAGTCTCACCTTAAAACTCATTTGTATACTCTAGCCTTTAAATACACTCCCTTTTTAGACCAGTTGATCTGCCGTTTCTTTTCTTTTTCTTCTATGTCCCACTCTCCCTTGTGGAGGGGGTCCGGTCCGATCCGGTGGCCATGTACTGCTTGCCTGTGTATCAGCTGGGGACATCTCTGCGCTGCTGATCCGCCTCCGCTTGGGATGGTTTCCTGCTGGCTCCGCTGTGAACGGGACTCTCGCTGCTGTGTTGAATCCGCTTTGGACTGGACTCTCGCGACTGTGTTGGATCCATTATGGATTGAACTTTCACAGTATCATGTTAGACCCGCTCGACATCCATTGCTTTCCTCCTCTCCAAGGTTCTCATAGTCATCATTGTCACCGACGTCCCACTGGGTCATTATTGTCACCGATGTCCCACTGGGTGTGAGTTTTCCTTGCCCTTATGTGGGCCTACCGAGGATGTCGTGGTGGTTTGCGCAGCCCTTTGAGACACTAGTGATTTAGGGCTATATAAGTAAACATTGATTGATTGATTGATAATAGGGTCCAAAAAACCGATATTTTACCATGAAGGTCTCATTATGTATTTTTTTTTCTCCTTAAAATACATTTGGCATTTATTTCCCATAATAATTCGGTTTTGGGTAATCTGTAGATAACGAACTGAACTCGGAACGCTCTCCTTTCCATCGCCGGACTCAATTGGCCGACCCCTCTTGGAGCCCGTGACCCTGAGTAGACAGTCTCTACGTTTCCATGCACTAAATTAGTTTGATTTCTCAAATAGTTCAGGTTTTTGTATTTCCACACCTACGTGTGAAGTTCAAGTGTCCATGCACAGTCTCTAATGTGACTATTGGTCATACGCCATGTGCCTCCCGGACACTGCAGGGTGCCTGTTTCATTTTAGTGCGGTTGAATGAAATCCTTTTCCGGTTGACCTATGACACAGATGACTAACTCAAGGCCCGGGGTCCAGATGTGGCCCGCCACATCATTTTACTTGGCCCTCGAAATCTTGGAAATAATATGTATCAATAAAGTACTCTAAATGTTTTTTTTTTTACTAAATGTATTCTTTCCTTCTATTTTGGAAGTAAAAATATATATGTACTCCATGTAATCGCAAAATATGTTAACTTAAATCCTATTATGCAAAAATATATTATCAAACATTGAAATAATTTTTTAAACGGAAATAAATACTAATAATAATGATGTCAAACAATGTTATCCATCAATCAATCAATCAATGTTTATTTATATAGCCCCAAATCACAAATGTCTCAAAGGACTGCACAAATCATTACGACTACAACATCCTCGGAAGAACCCACAAAAGGGCAAGGAAAACTCACACCCAGTGGGCAGGGAGAATTCACATCCAGTGGGACGCCAGTGACAATGCTGACTATGAGAAACCTTGGAGAGGACCTCAGATGTGGGCAACCCCCCCCCTCTAGGGGACCGAAAGCAATGGATGTCGAGCGGGTCTAACATGATACTGTGAAAGTTCAATCCATAGTGGCTCCAAGACAGCAGCGAGAGTCCCGTCCACAGGAAACCATCTCAAGCGGATCAGCAGCGTAGAGATGTCCCCAACCGATACAGGCGAGCGGTCCATCCTGGGTCCCGACGAGCGGTCCATCCTGGGTCTCGACTCTGGACAGCCAGTACTTCATCCATGGTTATCGGACCGGACCCCCTCCACAAGGGAGGGGGGGACATAGGAGAAAGAAAAGAAGCGGCAGATCAACTGGTCTAAAAAGGAGGTCTATTTAAAGGCTAGAGTATACAGATGAGTTTTAAGGTGAGACTTAAATGCTTCTACTGAGGTGGCATCTCGAACTGTTACCGGGAGGGCATTCCAGAGTACTGGAGCCCGAACGGAAAACGCTCTATAGCCCGCAGACTTTTTTTGAGCTCTAGGAATCACTAATAAGCCGGAGTCTTTTGAACGCAGATTTCTTGCCGGGACATACGGTACAATACAATCGGCAAGATAGGCTGGAGCTAGACCGTGTAGTATTTTATACGTAAGTAGTAAAACCTTAAAGTCACATCTTAAGTGCACAGGAAGCCAGTGCAGGTGAGCCAGTACAGGCGTAATGTGATCAAACTTTCTTGTTCTTGTCAAAAGTCTAGCACCCGCATTTTGTACCAACTGTAATCACATTGTGCCATGTAAAAGTAGCAATCGATTTCATGGTAAAATTGTGAACTTTACTGTGGTTTTTCCAGCATTTTTCTCTAATTCAATCAATGTTTATTTATATAGCCCCAAATCACAAATGTCTCAAAGGACTGCACAAATCATTACGACTACAACATCCTCGGAAGAACCCACAAAAGGGCAAGGAAAACTCACACCCGGTGGGCAGGGAGAATTCACATCCAGTGGGACACCAGTGACAATGCTGACTATGAGAAACCTTGGAGAGGACCTCAGATGTGGGCAACCCCCCCCCATCTAGGGGACCGAAAGCAATGGATGTCGAGCGGGTCTAACATGATACTGTGGAAGTTCAATCCATAGTGGCTCCAACACAGCCGCGAGAATTGAAAAAAAAAACAGTACTTTACTGAAATAAACTGTGGTTCCGGTTTGGCGTTTACAGTAATATGCTGGGAAATCCACAGTGGTTGATATGCAGTAAAAAAAATAAATAAAAAAAAAACAGGTGCCAAAATTTTATTGTAAAATTACTGTTTTTTTTTTTTAAATATTTACAGTAAAACAGACAAATGCAAATTTTACAGTAACATTTTAGAAAAATCTACTAACAAAAGATATTAAATAATAGTATTCACTGTTAGACGCGGGCCTCTGGGGCCAAACAACTGCGATGTGGCTTAGTGAAAAATACTTTCACACTTCTGACCTATGACGTCACACTAACCATCTGCAGATCCTTACAACTTGTTTTATGTCAGTTGTAATATTGGCACAGATTACAAATAGTATGTCTAGGGCTGGGTGATATGGCCTTTTATTAATATCTTGATATTTTTAGGCCATGTCACGATACATTATACAAACCCCGTTTCCATATGAGTTGGGAAATTGTGTTAGATGTAAATATAAACGGAATACAATGATTTGCAAATCATTTTCAACCCATATTCAATTGAATGCACTACAAACACAAGATATTTGATGTTCAAAATCATAAACTTTATATTATTTTGTAAATAATAATTAACATAGAATTTAATGGCTGCAACATGTGCCAAAGTAGTTGGGAAAGGACATGTTCACCACTGTGTTGCATCACCTTTTCTTTTAACAACACTCACATAACCTTTTGGGAACTGAGGAAACTAATTGTTGAAGCTTTGAAAGTGGAATTCTTTCCCCTTCTTGTTTTATGTAGAGCTTCAGTCATTCAATAGTCTGGGGTCTCTGCTGTCGTATTTTACTCTTCATAATGCGCCACACATTTTCGATGGGAGACAGGTCTGGACTGCAGGCAGGCCAGGAAAGTACCCACACTCTTTTACTACGAAGCCACGCTGTTGTAACACGTAGCTTGGCATTGTCTTGCTGAAATAAGCAGGGGCGTCCATAATAACGTTGCTTGGATGACAACATATGTTGCTCCAAAACCTGTATGGACCTTTCAGCATTAATGGTGCCTTCACAGATGTGTAAGTTACCCATGCCTTGGGCACTAATACACCCCCATACCATCACAGATGCTGACTTTTGAACTTTGCGCCTATAACAATCTGGATGGTTATTTTCCTCTTTGTTCCGGAAGACACCACGTCCTCTGTCTCCAAATATAATTGGAAATTTGGACTCATCAGACCACAAAACACCTTTCCACTTTGCATCAGTCCATTTTAGATGAGCTCGGGCCCAGCCAAGCCGGCAGCGTTTCTGGGTGTTGTTGATAAATGGGTTTTGCTTTGCATAGTAGAGTTTTAACTTGCACTTACAGATGTAGCGACCAACTGTAGTTACCGACAGTGGTTTTATGAAGTCTTCCTGAGCCCATATGGTGATATCCTTTACACACTGATGTCGGTTTTTGATGCAGTACCGCCTGAGGGCTCAAAGGTCCGTAATATCATCGCTTACGTGCAGGGATTTCTCCAGATTCTCTGAACCTTTTGATGATTTTACGGACCGTAGATTGTAAAATCCCTAAATTCTTTGCAATAGCTCGTTGAGAAATGTTGTTCTAAAACTGTTTGACGATTTGCTTACAAAGTGGTGAACCTCAACCCATCCTTGTTTGTGAATTACTTAGCATTTCATGGATGCTGCTTTTATACCCAATCATGGCACCCACCTGTTCCCAATTAGCTTGCACATCTGTGGGATGTTCCATATGTGTTTGATGAGCATTCCTCAACTTTATAAGTATTTATTGCCACCTTTCCTAACTTCTTTGTCATGTGTTGCTGGCATCAAATTCTAAAGTTAATGATTATTTGCAAAAAAAAACAAAAAAATTTTTTTTTATCAGTTTGAACATCAAATATATTTGTCTTTGTAGCATATTCAACTGAATATGGGTTGAAAATGATTTGCAAATCATTGTATTCCGTTTATATTTACATCTAACACAATTTCCCAACCCATATGGAAACTGGGTTTGTACCTACACTATCTCGATATTTTGCCTTAGCCTTGAATGAACACTCGATGCATATAATCACAGCAGTATGATGATTCTGTGTCTACATTAAAACATTTTTGTTCATAATAATCAATATATGCTTATTTTAAACTTTCAAGCGCAGAGGGAAATCACAACTAAGTCAATTGATCAAAACTGTATTTATTAAACAGTTATTAAGCAGTGGCACAAACATTCATGTCATTTCCAAAACAGAAAGTGCAAGATTGTCAGAGACATTTTAAAACAAGCTATTAGTACACTTTTGTGCATGATGTCACTAAGATGACATATCAAAACAACACTAAATTAAAGAGCACTTTATAAAGTGCACTTTTGTGCACGATATCACACAAGATATTTCAAGAACTATCAAATAGCAGTGCTGCTACTTTTCTAGCAATGCTTTTGCCGCATAATTGTTCAACATATTCCTGCGGATGTTATTGCTTTCTGTTGTTGACTATTTTTTTCATACGATGTTGATCTGGAAATAGCTGCTTCGGCATTTTGTTGGTGCGGCACCGAACGGAGATGTTGACATGCGGAGTTTCAAGCACTCCTTATTCTCTAGCAGGTGATGTTACATTAGCAGTGCTGCTACTTTTTGTAGCAATGCTTTTGCCGCAAAATTGTTCGACATCTTCCTGCTTGAAGCCAAACCACCGCCACCGACGGCGTGGCGCAGTGGGAGAGTGGCCGTGCGCAACCCGAGGATCCCTGGTTCAAATCCCACCTAGTACCAACCTCGTCACGTCCGTTGTGTCCTGAGCAAGACACTTCACCCTTGCTCCTGATGGGTGCTGGTTGGCGCCTTGCATGGCAGCTCCCTCCGTCAGTGTGTGAATGTGTGTGTGAATGTGGAAGTAGTGTCAAAGCGCTTTGAGTACCTTGAAGGTAGAAAAGCGCTATACAAGTACAACCCATTTATCATTTATCATATGATGGACCCTGTGCTGTTTTTCTAGGGAATTAATTCTTCCTTCATTTGTTACCAGATTCTCACCTTCTCTCTCTCGTACTACCACCTGCACCGCACTGTTAGCATCACAGCTAACATTACTGTGTCGCTACCTGTCTGCTCCGCAGGAGCGTGTGACGTTGCACATGTGACGTATGTAAGAAGGTGCGCTTGTTTTAAGTCTCTGTGAAAAGGAGAGATAAGAAAGAGTGGGAAACGCATGCAGTGAAATGCCCGCAGCTAAAAGCAACTGTGTGAGAACGTATACTTGAATATCCCGATATAGTCATTTTCTAAATCGCACGGAGACAAACCCGAGATATATCGAGTATATCGATAGTCCAATTTAGGTCTATAATGGCGTCGTTAAAGAGCAGACAGCATCGAGAAATCTTAAATTGTGCTACGAACATGACGCTACCACCAAGAATGTGTTGGGCGGATGCAAGTCTGATGCAAAGACACATCGGCTGAAGAGTTTTTTCTAAGGAATTGTCGGACAAAGAATCATGGGAACAAAACATTTTGGATGTCTCCGAGTTGTTTCATAAGGCTCTGTGGATTAATGGAGGGAGTTTTAAATGTGTTTGTGCCACGGTCAAGGCCACAGATAAAGTTTGCTATTGATCTGGACTATCTTGCCAGGTGTGGATTACAGAGTTATTTTTATTCAATTTGTAGTGCACAAATGCAGAGTGAAGAGGATGGTGTAGACTTTATTATTCGCCTTTAATATACTTGCTTCATTCTATTTCATCGCTTTTGTGTTTTGTTCGGGAGTCTGAATCAAGCCAAACTTTCCTTGGTTACCTTTTTAAATACATTTCCGGGTTTTTTTATTTAAAAAAAAAAAAAGTTTTTTTTTTTTTTAACCTTCTATGCCAGGGGTAGGGAACCTGTGGCTCGTTTGATGACTGCATCTGGCTCTCAGATAAATCTGAGCTGACATTGCGTAAAACGATAAGTAATGAATAATTCCACTTGTAAACACAGTGTTAAAAATAACGTTCAAAATATAAAATATACTCATGCATTTTGAATCCATCCATCCGTTTTCTACCGCACCTGTTCAAGAAGTTGCGTTAATGGTAAGAAGTTATGTATTTATTATTGGTTAGTGTGGGGCTTGCCCTCCTGAGGGTTCTTCAGAACACCAAGAACCGACATGAAAGCCTGTTTCAGGGTTACAATATTGTTTTATTTTTCAATAAGTCTCTCAGTTGCTTTCCAGCAATTCCTCTTTCGTTCTCGCTCGCGCTCTGGCTCCAGCCCCAACCCCGTCTCTCCTCCTGGTTGCTGCTTATAACAGAGCGACAGGTGATTAGATAACAAGGCCCAGGTGGGCCATCTACACATCTGTCGCTGATTTTGAGGCCGATCCTGGCAACACCCCGCTTCGCTGCAGGCCTGCAGGCCACACCCCCTCCACAGTTAGCTTCAGAATAACAATGTTATTACAAAGAATAAGAGACCTTTTATACTCTAGAAATGTTGGTCTTACTTAAAAATGCACACATTTAGTTGTTCCGTGTTGAATTTTTTTTTATATGGCTCTTACGGAAATACATTTTAAAATATTTGGATTCTTGGCTCTCTCAGCCAAAAAGGTTCCCGACCCCTGATCTATGCACTTCAAAATATATATTTTTTTATTTTAATATGTGAAGCACATAAAAAGTATCCTCTTAATGACAATTGTTGCTCCATTTTTATCGACTGGTATTTGCTTCCGGGTTATATCCCGCACGTTGCGACTGGCGTACGCGCGATACAAAATGTCCTTTCCGGCTGCATACACCCACTCGAGAGATCTGGTTTCCCATCCCATAGTCAAAGTGTGTTAGTCCGACTTTTCTAAAACGAAACACAATCGGATTAAAGTGTTTCTATGGGTTGCAAGAGGAATATTTAGAGCCAAACTATTTGAGAAATTGGACTAATTTAGTGCATGGACATGTATTGAATGTGGATAAAGACAAATCAAACTATTTTTGATCACTTTAAATTGCATGATTTTGTTGCCCTGTTCCATGAAAACTTCAAAACCGATATGGTTAACATTATGAGCAAAAATAAAATGTCAAAATATTGCCATTTTAGCATTTCCTCAAGTATTTAGAGGAAACCATTAATAAAAGAGGATACACAATAGTGGATTCCTCCTTTTTCTCCAGTGTTTTAGCTACGAGTCTGATATTTTCTACAGTTTTTCTGCATGTTCTGACTAGGTCTTTTGCCCTCGATCGAGGGTGTTCCTGATTTTCAGGTTCGTCTTTTGAAACTCAGACCAAATTCCTTCTTCTTCAAAGTCAGAATCATTATCAATCAATCAATCAATGTTTACTTATATAGCCCTAAATCACTAGTGTCTCAAAGGGCTGCACAAACCACAACACAAACCACTACGACATCCTCAGTAGGCCCACATAAGGGCAAGGAAAACTCACACCCAGTGTGACAATGATGACTATGAGAACCTTGGAGAGGAGGAAAGCAATGGATGTCGAGCGGGTCTAACATGATACTGTGAAAGTTCAATCCATAATGGATCCAACACAGTCGCGAGAGTCCAGTCCAAAGCGGATCCAACACAGCAGCGAGAGTCCCGTTCACAGCGGAGCCAGCAGGAAACCATCCCAAGCGGAGGCGGATCAGCAGCGCAGAGATGTCCCCAGCCGATACACAGGCAAGCAGTACATGGCTACCGGATCGGACCGGACCCCCTCCACAAGGGAGAGTGGGACATAGGAGAAAAAGAAAAGAAACGGCAGATCAACTGGTCTAAAAAGGGAGTCTATTTAAAGGCTAGAGTATACAAATGAGTTTTAAGGTGAGACTTAAATGCTTCCACTGAGGTGGCATCTCGAACTGTTACCGGGAGGGCATTCCAGAGTACTGGAGCCCGAAATGAAAACGCTCTATAGCCCGCAGACTTTTTTTGGGCTTCGGGAATCACTAATAAGCCGGAGTCCTTTGAACGCAGATTTCTTGCCGGGACTAATGGTACAATACAATCGGCAAGATAGGATGGAGCTTGACCGTGTAGTATTTTATACGTAAGTAGTAAAACCTTAAAGTCACATCTTAAGTGCACAGGAAGCCAGTGCAGGTGAGCCAGTACAGGTGTAATGTGATCAAACTTTCTTGTTCTTGTCAAAAGTCTAGCAGCCGCATTTTGTACCAACTGTAATCTTTTAATGCTAGACATGGGGAGACCCGAAAATAATACGTTACAGTAATCGAGGCGAGACGTAACAAACGCATGGATAATGATCTCGACGTCTTTAGTGGACAGAATGGAGCGAATTTTAGCGATTAAAATGATGGCTACAAATTACACTCCTCTCGCTTGGTCTGTCCCATTTTGTGCGAGTCAATTTGATTGTCAATGTCCATACTATCCTTATATTCCCATTATTTGGAATGCCATCCATCCATCTTCTTCCGCTTATCCGAGGTCGGGTCGCGGGGGCAACAGCCTAAGCAAGGAAGCCCAGACTTCCCTCTCCCCAGCCACTTGGTCCAGCTCTTCCCGGGGGATCCCAAGGCGTTCCCAGGCCAGCCGGGAGACATAGTCTTCCCAACGTGTCCTGGGTCTTCCCTGTGGCCTCCAACCGGTTGGAGGTGCCCTAAACACCTCCCTAGGGAGGCGTTCGGGTGGCATCCTGACCAGATGCCCGAACCACCTCAACTGGCTCCTCTCGATGTGGAGGAGCAGCGGCTTTACTTTGAGTTCCTCCCGGATGACAGAGCTTCTCACCCTATCTCTAAGGGAGGAAACTCATTTCGGCCGCTTGTACCCGTGATCTTATCCTTTCGGTCATGACCATAGGTGAGGATGGGAACGTAGATCGACCGGTAAATTGAGAGCTTTGCCTTCCGGCTCAGCTCCTTCTTCACCACAACGGATCGGTACAACGTCTGCATTATTTAGAATGTGGGTGCTGAAACTCGTTAAAACATGCTTAAAATCACTAGTGTGTCTCTTTGGAGGAATGTTGTTTGTAAAGATCATTTTTTTAGATCCAGAATATGAAATAAGTGCCAATGTTCTTTGATTGATTGATTTATTGAAACTTTTATTAGTAAATTGCGCAATACAGTACATATTCCGTACAATTGTCCACTAAATGGTAACACCCGAATACGTTTTTCAACTTGTTTAAGTCGGGGTCTACGTTAATCAATTCATGGTAATTGTCAGCATTAGAGGGGCCCCTAGACAACGCAAGATGTTTTTGTATGGTCAATATGCTCCACACCGCACTTGTTTTTTGCAATCCCGGTGGCTTGTAGACCTTAATGAGTGACGAGCTGTATCGACGTGTGGACGTCCAGGCTCAAGCGTGTACATGAAAAGGCCATGTGCTATTTAAGTGTTCACACCTCTTAGGGCAAATCTGTCTGTTAATTGTATTTGTATGTCATCTAGTCCTGATAAGTAGATGTAAATGCCAGTTTTCTCTATCGGAAGTTATTAAACTAGAGAAGGTCTTTACAGAGGAGAGAAATATAAAAGTATCGTTAAAAGTCAAACGAACAGATTTAGTATTTATGTACAAACCCCGTTTCCATATGAGTTGGGAAATTGTGTTAGATGTAAATGTAAACGGAATACAATGATTTGAAAATCATTTTCAACCCATATTCAATTGAATGCACTACAAAGACAACATATTTGATGTTCAAACTGATAAACATTTTTTTTTTTTGCAAATAATCATTAACTTTGGAATTTGATGCCAGCAACACGTGAAAAAGAAGTTGGGAAAGGTGGCAATAAATACTGATTAAGTTGAGGAATGCTCATCAAACACTTATTTGGAACATCCCACAGGTTTGCAGGCTAATTGGTAACAGGTGGGTGCCATGATTGGGTATAAAAGCAGCATCCATGAAATGCTAAGTAATTCACAAACAAGGATGGGGTGAGGGTTACCACTTTTTAAAGAAATTGTCGAACTGTTTTAGAACAACATTTCTCTACGAGCTATTGCAAGGAATTTAGGGATTTTACCATCTACGGTCCGTAAAATCATCAAAAGGTTCAGAGAATCTGGAGAAATCACTGCACGTAAGCGATGATGTTATGGACCTTTGATCCCTCAGGCGGTACTGCATCAAAAACCGACATCAGTGTGTAAAGGATATCCCCGCATGGGCTCAGGAACACTTCATAAAACCACTGTCAGTAACTACAGTTGGTCGCTACATCTGTAAGTGCAAGTTAAAACTCTACTATGCAAAGCGAAAGCCATTTATCAACAACACCCAGGAACGCCGCCGGCTTTGCTGGGCCCAGCTCATCTAAGATGGACTGATGCAACGTGGAAAAGTGTTCTGTGGTCTGACGAGTCCACATTTCAAATTATGTTTGGAAACTTTGGACGTGGTGTCCTCCGGAACAAAGAGGAAAATAACCATTCGGATTGTTATAGGCGAAAAAGTTGAAAAGCCAGCATCTGTGATGGTATGGGGGTGTATTAGTGCCCAAGGCATGGGTAACTTATACATCTGTGAAGGCCCCATTAATGCTGAATGGTACATGCAGATTTTGGAGCAACATGTGTTGTCATCCAAGCAACGTTATCATGGATGCCCCTGCTTATTTCAGCAAAACAATGCCAAGCCACGTGTTACAACAGCGTGGCTTCGTAGTAAAAGACTGCGGGTACTTTCCTGCAGACCAGACATGTCTCCTATCGAAAATGTGTGGCGCATTATGAAGCGTAAAATACGACAACAAGACCACAGACTGTTGAACAACTTACTGGCTGTTAGCTGTACATATGGAAACGGGGTTTGTACATCACATTTTCAAAGCTAGATGGTTGTACCAGAAACAGAACCTTACGATACACCAGTGGTGGACCGTCAGAAGGCAAAGGAAATTATTGAGAAACTTAACCAAGCAAGCTCGAGATATTTAATTTATTTTAATTATTATTGTTTGCTAATATTATTATGATGCCTACTAAAACCGGACGTTGTATCGATCCGTTGTGGGGAAGAAGGAGCTGAGCCGGAAGGCAAAGCTCTCAATTTACCGGTCGATCTACGTTCCCATCCTCACCTATGGTCATGAGCTCTGGGTCATGACCGAAAGGATAAGATCACGGGTACAAGCGGCCGAAATGAGTTTCCTCCGCCGTGTGGCGGGGCTCTCCCTTAGAGATAGGGTGAGAAGCTCTGCCATCCGGGAGGAACTCAAAGTAAAGCCGCTGCTCCTCCACATCGTGAGGAGCCAGATGAGGTGGTTCGGGCATCTGATCAGGATGCCAACCGAACGCCTCCCTAGGGAGGTGTTTAGGGCACCTCCAACCGGTTGGAGGCCACGGGGAAGACCCAGGACACGTTGGGAAGACTATGTCTCCCGGCTGGCCTGGGAACGCCTCGGGATCCCCCGGGAAGAGCTAGACGAAGTGGCTGGGGAAAGGGAAGTCTGGGCTTCCCTGCTTAGGCTGCTGCCCCCGCGACCCGACCTCGGATAAGCGGAAGATGATGGATGGATGGATGGATGGATGCCTTCTCAGGGTTTTAGCACACCCAAAAAAACTTACCATATCTTGGAAGAAATGTGTACACGTGTTTATCATGACAGGACCATCCATAGTAAGATGCACAAGTCGTTGGCCATTTTGGTTTTCAGGTCCCAATTTGGGCCAGTTGTATTTTCCTTTGTAAAACGGGACAAGCGGTAGAAAATGGACGGATGGATGAAGGTTGTAATCCAGGACGTGTTTATTTTATCTTTAGAACAGGGGTGTTAAAGTAATTTTAGCTCAGGAGCTGTAATATCATCGCTTACGTGCAATGATTTCTCGAGATTTTCTGAACCTTTTGATGATTTTATGGACCGTAGATGGTAAAATCCCTAAATGCCTTGCAATAGCTCGTTGAGAAACGTTGTTCCAAAACTCTTTGACAATTTACTTACAAATTAGTGACCCTCGCCCCATCCTTGTTTGTGAATGACTGAGCATTTAATGGAAGCTGCTTTTATACCCAATCATGGCACCCACCTGTTCCCAATTAGCCTGCACACCTGTGGGATGTTCCAAATAAATGTTTGATGAGCATTCCTCAACTAAATTAGTATTTATTGCCACCTTTCCCAACTTCTTTGTCACATGTTGCTGGCATCAAATTCTAAAGTTAATGATTATTTGCAAAAAAAAAATGTCTATCAGTTTTAACATCAAATATGTTGTCTTTGTAGCACGTTGAACTGAATATGAGTTGAAAATGATTTGCAAATCATTGTATTCCGTTTATTTTTACATCTAACACAATTTCCCAACTCATATGGAAACGGGGTTTGTGGATGTCAGATTACAGTTCGCGATGCCACCTCAGTAGAAGCATTTAAGTCTCACCTTAAAACTAATTTGTATACTCTAGCCTTTAAATAGACTCCCTTTTTAGACCAGTTGATCTGCCGTTTCTTTTCTTTTTCTTCTATGTCCCACTCTCCCGTGTGGAGGGGGTCCGGTCCGATCCGGTGGCCATGTACTGCTCGCCTGTGTATCGGCTGGGGACATCTCTGCGCTGCTGGTCCGCCTCCGCTTGGGATGGTTTCCTGCTGGCTCCGCTGTGAACGGGACTCTCGCTGCTGTGTCTTGGATCCTCTTTGGACTGGACTCTCGCGACTGTGTTGTATCCATTGTGGATTGAACTTTCACAGTATCATGTTAGACCAGCTCGACATCCATTGCTTTCCTCCTCTCCAAGGTTCTCATAGTCATCATTGTCACCAACGTCCCATTGGGTCATTATTGTCACCAATGTCCCGCTGGGTGTGAGTTTTCCTTGCCCTTATGTGGGCCTACCGAGGATGTCGTAGTGGTTTGTGCAGCCCTTTGAGACACTAGTGATTTAGGGCTATATAAGTAAACATTGATTGATTGATTTGTCTAATCATATTTTAGTTTCCATGTTGATGTGATCTGCCCTGGGCCTTCAGAACCAAGAGTGCAGGTCCAAGTCACCTGAAGTAGTAGCAATAGAGTAGTTACTCAAATCAACCAGATTGTAACTTTAACCCAGAGGTGTCAAAGTCGTTTTCACTGAGGGCCACGTCGCAGTTATGTTTGGCCCCAGAGGGCCGCCTCTAACAGTCTATACACTATTATTACTCAATTGTTTTATTCATTTTATTAGTGGATTTTTTAAAAACTAAATTGGAAAAAAATATGGTAAGTTGCAATAATTTCATGTAGTGTATATTACTGTAAATAGAAAGACGGTACCGTTGTTTTTTAAGTGAAAAAGGCAGCTCAGTTGCCAGAATTTTACTGTAATATCTACATTAGTTTTTTTTACTGTAAATAAAAAAAAACTGCAATTTTAAAGCAAAATTTTGGCACCTGAGCTTCCAGTTTGTTTTTGTTTTTTTGTTTTTTTTACCACGGATCAACAACTCTAGATTTTTCGGTGTGTTACTGTAAATGCCAAAACGGCACCGCGGTTTATTACAGTAAAAAACGATTTTTTCATTTCGAGAAAAATGCTGTAAAAAACACAGAAAATTTCACAATTTTACCATGAAATCTATTACTATTTTTACATTGCACAATTTGATGCATAACTTTTGTTGAAAACATTATTATTTGTATGGTAACGTTTTAGAATGGGGAACATATTCACCATTAATTAGGTGTTTATTAAAGTAAGAAAGACTTCATTTAGAGTTATTTGGACACTAGGGGAACATATAAGAATCAGGGTTAAGGTTACTAATAAGCAATAATTCTGAGGTTATTGAGGGAAAACTCTTAGCTCATGGCTTATTGGTTGTATAATAAGGCCATGCAAAATAAGGCATTGATAAGTACTTAATAATGACTAATTAAGAGCCAATATGTTACTCATTTGCATGTTAATAAGCAACTAAATAATGGTAAATATGTGTTCCCCATTGGCGACTTGTCCAGGGTGTACCCTGCCTTCTGTCCGAATGCAGCTGACAGGCTCCAGCACCCCCCGCGTCCCTAAAAGGGACAAGCGGTAGAACATCGATGGATGGATGGATATGTGTTCCCCATACTAAAGTGTTACCATTAGTATTTATTTGTACTTGTTTTTTTCTACTTGTTTGAATGTTTGATAATGTATTTTTGCATAATTAGACAATATTTAAGTTAAGATAATTTGCGATTACATGGAGTACATATATTCTATTTCTACCGAAATAGAAAAAAAGAATACATTTAGTAAGAAAAGTTACAGTGCTTTATTGTTACATATTATTTCCAGGCTTTTTAGGGCCAGATAAAATGAATTTTGGCCCCCGGGCCTTGAGTTTGACACCTGTCCTATAACCAATCCGATTTTAGATTTCTACTATCAATTGATTAATGTGGACCCCGACTTAAACAAGTTGAAAAACTTATTCGGGTGTTACCATTTAGTGGTCAATTGTACGGAATATGTACTGTACTGTGCAATCTACTAATCAATCAATCAATCAATCAATGTTTACTTATATAGCCCTGAATCACTAGTGTCTCAAAGGGCTGCACAAACCACCACGACATCCTCGGTAGGCCCACATAAGGGCAAGGAAAACTCACACCTAGTGGGACGTCGGTGACAATGATGACTATGAGAACCTTGGAGAGGAGGAAAGCAATGGATGTCGAGCGGGTCTAACATGATACTGTGAAAGTTCAATCCACAATGGATCCAACACAGTCGCGAGAGTCCAGTCCAAAGCGGATCCAACACAGCAGCGAGAGTCCCGTTCACAGCGGAGCCAGCAGGAAACCATCCCAAGCGGAGGCGGATCAGCAGCGCAGAGATGTCCCCAGCCGAAACACAGGCAAGCAGTACATGGCCACCGGATCGGACCGGACCCCCTCCACAAGGGAGAGTGGGACATAGAAGAAAAAGAAAAGAAACGGCAGATCAACTGGTCTAAAAAGGGAGTCTATTTAAAGGCTAGACTATACAAATGAGTTTTAAGGTGAGACTTAAATGCTTCTACTGAGGTGGCATCTCGAACTGTTACCGGGAGGGCATTCCAGAGTACTGGAGCCCGAAATGAAAACGCTCTATAGCCCGCAGACTTTTTTTGGGCTTTGGGAATCACTAATAAGCCGGAGTCCTTTGAACGCAGATTTCTTGCCGGGACATATGGTACAATACAATCGGCAAGATAGGATGGAGCTAGACCGTGTAGTATTTTATACGTAAGTAGTAAAACCTTAAAGTCACATCTTAAGTGCACAGGAAGCCAGTGCAGGTGAGCCAGTACAGGCGTAATGTGATCAAACTTTCTTGTTCTTGTCAAAAGTCTAGCAGCCGCATTTTGTACCAACTGTAATCTTTTAATGCTAGACATGGGGAGACCCGAAAATAATACGTTACAGTAATCGAGACGAGACGTAACAAACGCATGTTTAATAAAAGTATCAATCAATCAATACTGTAATGTCAGCATGTTTCCACCCTCTGATTGGTTAATCATTAATTTTTTTTTTTTTCTCCGCAAATTGCAAAATTTGAATACAAATAATTAGCATCTCTGGTGAATGTGCTTTCTCTGTTTTTGTCATGCTATTAGACACAAATTGTCACATTTGGCCCAGCACCAAATGTCCACAAACTTCCATCAGTGAAGTTACTTAATACTCGAAATTACTAGCAGAATTGTGTTTTAAAAATGTATAAAAGATGGTAGTGTTTTCCATGGGGAAAATGGGCTTGTGGTTTCTGATGTTTAACATAACTTGTTCAACACGCTCATGATTAAAATTGGAACAAAAAAAAAAGCGGTGTTAATTGAATAAAAAATGGAATCAGATAAGACACGGTTCAAACGGAAATTTGTCGGAATGCCTGGCAGCATTTTTTTTTTTTGCGGTGATATTTTACACTCCTTCCTTTTGGAATTGCTGGCATTTCGAAATTGATTTTACTGCAGTGAAACAACAAACAGCTGGCAGATGTGATAAAGTTTCATGCGACCGTGCCGCCGTGCCCCTCTGCAGAAGGATAACGAAACAGTGTGGAACCTGCCTCAAGCAGCCAAATAAATGATAAACCTGTGCAGAGACTTCATCTTGAAGGGATTGGAACCGGTGCTGTGGCGTTAATCCTTTCGCAAATTCAACATCATTAGGGTTTACTTGGATTAAAATTAATGATATCAAAACCATCAAAATAGACTCTTTTTCTCTTGCTTTAGTAGGCTACTGTATTGAGGAACAGATGCTTTTGCTCCTGCAGCGGAATGACTTACCGGAATAACCAAAATAAACTATCTTGGAAAAATATATTGTGACACCTGGCCATTACACCTCCAGGAAGTGGAAATAGAAGAAACTAAGCTGTTGATCCCTCCATTTGCAATTATAACAGCTCTCATTTTAGTGGGGGTGTATATTTTTTTAAATGGTCGATTTTGGGGGTGGGAGCTGTTCACCGAGTTGTATGTTATTAGGGTTTATTGTTGTTTTCTGTGTTTCAAAAGGCTGACTTATCACATATGTTTTCCCAGAGCAAAGACCCCCAAACTGATGACGAGATGAGCGCAGCCCCCTAATTATCCATCCATTTCCTACCGCTTGTCCCTTTTTTTGAGGGTCGCGGGGGGTCGCTGGAGCCTATCTCAGCTGCATTCAGGCGGAAAGCAGGGTACACCCTGGACAAGTCGCCACCTTATCGCAGCCCCTAATTACAGAAAGTATTTAGTCAGCCATAGATTGTGCAAGATCTCGCCCTTAAAATGATGACAGAGGTCTGTAATTTTCATCAAAGGTACACCTCAACTGTGAGAGACAGAATGTGGAGGAAAAAAAATCCGGGAATTTATTAAATAATTTATTTGTAAATTATGGTGGAAAATAAGTATTTGGTCAACCATTCAAAGCTCTCGTTGATGGAAGGAGGTTTTGGCTCAAAATGTCATTCTTTCCTTAACACGGATCAATCGTCCTGTCCCCTTAGCAGAAAAACAGCCCAAAAGCATGATGTTTCCACCCCCATGCTTCACAGTAGGTATGGTGTTCTTGGGATGCAACTCAGTATTCTTCTTCCTCCAAACACGACGAGTTGAGTTTATACCAAAACGTTCTATTTTGGTTTCATTTGACCACATGACATTCTCCCAATCCTCTGCTGTATCATCCATGTAACCATTTTGGTATAAACTCAACTCGTCGTGTTTGGAGGAAGAAGAATACTGAGTTGCATCCCAAGAACACCATACCTACTGTGAAGCATGGGGGTGGAAACATCATGCTTTGGGGCTGTTTTTCTGCTAAGGGGACAGGACGATTGATCCGTGTTAAGGAAAGAATGAATGGGGCCATGTATGGTGAGATTTTGAGCCAAAACCTCCTTCCATCAGTGAGAGCTTTGAATGGTTGACCAAATACTTATTTTCCACCATAATTTACAAATCAATTCTTTAAAATTCCTACAATGTGAATTCATGGATTTTTTTTTCACATTCTGTCTCTCACAGTTGAAGTGTACCTATGATGAAAATTACAGACCTCTGTCATCATTTTAAGTGGGAGAACTTGCACAATCGGTGGCTGACTAAATACTTTTTTGCCCCACTGTATATATCCTGTTAAAATCATGATTACATTTTTGACCCTCAGGGGATATTTGAGTTTAACTATCGTTAAAGCCAAACAGGACATACCAGTAATTTTATAGGACATAAAAACGTTTTGGGTTTATTTTTTATTTATTTTTGAAATAGTTTATTTGAAATTGTTTTTTTTTTGTTGTTTTTTTTTTATGTTTTTTCCCTTTTGAAAAACTTTTTATCAGATAATGTCATCAATATAATTTGGTAAATTGTTATGCAAATGTATACAAATCGAAAATTGTGACATTGTTTGATTAAAAGGCCTTCAAAGGGTTAAAATAGTAATAACAAAAAAATATACCGTATTTTTCGGATTATAAGTCCTTCCGTAGTATAAGTCACATCGGGCAAAAATGCATAATAAAGAAAGAAAAAAACATATATAAGTCGCACTAGAGTATAAGTCGCATTTTTAGGGGGGAAATTTATTTGATAAAATCCAACACCAAGAATAGACATTTGAAAGGTAATTTAAAATAAATAAAGAATAGTGAACAACAGGCTGAATAAGTGTACGTTATATGACGCATAAATAACCAACTGAGAAGGTGCCTGTTATGTTAAAGTAACATATTATGGTAAAAGTCATTCAAATAACTATAATATATAGAACATGCTATAAATTTACCAAACAATCTGTAACTCCTAATCGCTAAATCCAATGAAATCTTCTAAACAACTCTGCCAACTCCAAAGGTAGACAATGCGCCGCTTCCTCTTCGATCAGTATGTCGCTTACGTCAGTCATCGTCAGTTGCAGTTCCAATTATTCCAGCCTTTCTGAATCCGGACAGGATGGTTTGGGTTGTGACGATTACTGATTTACGCCTAGTTTCTTACGTGAATGAGATAGATAATATTATTTGATATTTTACGGTAATGTGTTAATAATTTCACATACAAGTCGCTCCTGAGTATAAGTCGCGAAGTATCCTGTTGAAAACGTCGCGGAATGATGACGCGTGTCTGTGACGTTATTGGTTGGAGGGGACATATTAGCCAGCACCACTTGTGGATAAAAGTCGTCTCTTTTCATCGAGCAATTACACAGTATTTTGGACATCTGTGTTGCTGAATCTTTTGCAATTTGTTCAATTAATAATGGAGAAGTCAAAGTAGAAAGATGGAGTTGGGAAGCTTTAGCCTTTAGCCACACAAACACAGTGTTTCCTTGTTTAAAATTCCCGGAGGTGAAGCTTTACTATGGATCAGAGCGGTCAAGCAAACATGGTTCCCGACCACTTGTCAACCGGCAGGTTTTGGTGAGAAAATTGTGGTAAAAAGTCGCCTCTTACCGGAGATCATCAGCGCTGCTGTCCTGCTGCAGCTTCGTGACTTCTCTCAGAGACTGGCGTTAACACACCCGTGGACACACCCCTCCAACTATCAGGTACTATTTAACTCACTAAAACACTAGCAACACAATAGAAAGATAAGGGATTTTCCAGAATTATCCTAGTAAATGTGTCTAAAAACATCTGAATCCGTCCCAATGCAATCGCCTTTTTCTTCCTTTTTTCCCTAGTCCTTCACTCTAAATTTCCTCATCCACGAATCATTCATCCTCGCTCAAATTATTGGGGAAATTGTCGCTTTCTCGGTCCGAATAGCTCTTGCTGCTGGAGGCTCACATTATACACGATGTGAGGAGGCCTCACACCGGTGACTTCATCGTCTGCTACTTCCGGGAAAGGCAAGGTTTTTTTATTAGCGACCAAAAGTTGCGAACTTTATCGTCGATGTTCTCTACTAAATCCTTTCGGCAAAAATATGGCAATATCGCAAAATGATCAAGTATGACACATAGAATGGACCTGCTATCCCCGTTTGAATAAGAAAATCTCATTTCAATAGGCCTTTAATGTGTGTTTAAAGACATTTAGATGGGTAGGAAAATTGTGGAGGTAATTTAAAACAATATATTTAAAGTCTGAAATCAATTGCTACAGTACAGTAGTTGAAGATCAGCTAAGAATGAAGTGCTTGCAACTGTGAAGGTGAGGATATGCATTTTATTATGAGATGTATAAAAAAAACTGTTATAGTGTATGTATGTGTGTGTGTGTGTGTGTGTGTGTGTGTGTGTGTGTGTGTGTGTGTGTGTGTCAATGTCTAAATCCGCCTAGCAACAGGTGGCCAGGCAAACGACCAAGAAAAAGCAATTCCGTTTACTCTTAAGTTTCAGCATCTGCTCTGTTGTTAGTTTTATGTCAATTGTAAATTTTGTAATACATTTAAGGGTTTTATTTGAGTCTTACAAAAACACAAATTAACAGTTGCTGTCCAGAGTTTGAAGAGCACTATTAGAAACATGGAAGTGAGTCAATGTGGAATATAACTAACATACGCATAAGGAAAGTATATGATAAATAGTGTTGTAATGTTAATAACAACACTACTTATTTAGTGTCTTGCAACACTAAATTGTCCCTAGTGTGTGAATGTGAGTGTGAATGTTGTCTGTCTATCTGTGTTGGCCCTGTGATGAGGTGGCGACTTGTCCAGGGTGTACCCCGCCTTCCGTCCGAATGCAGCTGAGATAGGCTCCTGCACCCCCCGCGACCCCAAAAGGGACACGCGGTAGGAAATGGACGGATGGATGGACGCACTGTGCACAGAAAACTGCAGGGATGCTAGATTGTGCACAAAGTGTCCAAGCTGCTTCAATAATATGGTATGGTATTTTTTTTTAATCCAACAAGTAAGAACACATGGTTACATTGACGCAATCAAGCATGTCCGTAAAGAAATAGGAAGAAGCAGATCTTATTTATTCTTGCCCTTTTTCCGTATCTATTACTGAAAATTAATTTACACAAATGTGTTACGTGTTGACACGATAAACCACAATAAAACCTTTAAATTAACTTCAAACAAGACCCCAGTATTTATAATTTTATGATCAAAATGTCACACAGGAACGTTTTGAAATGTTTTACTTGAATGCACAGTTTTAACTGAAGTCCAGTTAGGGTGTATTTTGAAGTGGAATTTTCCAGCGAGTGCATCAGTTGGAGTATCCTCATTGCACTGACATATGTATTGAATTTTTGATTATTGATTATAGGGAAACCCAGAAAAAAAAGGTAAACCCAAATATATGTATTAAAAATGCACATTAAGTGGGGAGAAAACCAAGAAAACACATCAAATCCCCTGAAGAGCAGGGAAACCTGTGAAACAGGCTTGTAGGGATGAAATAGCCTCTGTGTTTTTTCCTGACCTAACGTATATTCCGCTCTACCCCGGTATTGAGCGCTGTATAACGCAGACCTGGGCAAATTAAGGCCACATGCGACCCGTTGAGCTTTTCAATTTGGCCCGCCAAACATTCCCAAATAATTTTTTTGGGGAACTTTAAGATGTAAAGTTTAACTTCCATTATGATGTGCAGTCATGTTTTCTAACGACCGCAAGTCTTGAACTACAGGAAGTATTTCAATAGTTGGAATCTGCACTTTTGCATGATATACTAGTTACTATGGTAATTGTAATTAGTTACTATGGTCATCTAATTAGTTACTATGGTAATGTAAAACACAGCAGCTCAGACAAGAAACCAAGCAGTGTGGGTGGGGAGCGTTTCCACAGACGTGGAAGGAGATTTTCACAACAAAGTTCTAAAGATTAGTGATGTATCAGATTGTAGGTGGGTTTATTTTGTACCCTTTGCGTTCATATTTCACTGTTTGTTGCATTTTTGATGCGTTTCACTTGATTGTAAAATGTTTCGATCAAAGGGGATGTGACATTCATATTTTGTCAATATTCAGTGTTTTATCCTTTATAGAAAAATTAAAATTCCATTATGTTTTTTAAGGCGGTCTGTCATAAAGTTTTTAGCATTCAATCAGACATTATTGTGAGGTTTTGTATTAGTGTTCATAAAAATAGATATACGAGCCCCCAGACACATTTCTTTCTCTAAATGTGGCCCCCGAGTCAAAATAATTGCCCAGGCCTGTTATAACGGGTAAACCACCGAAACCCCAACTATATTAAAAATACATATTTTTTAAGTCATAATACAAGTAAAAGTGGTTCATAATATATCAATGTTGTGATGTTATGATACGTCAGAACATTGAAATAAGTGAAGTAACACCACCTGATAAAAATGTGTTGAATTTTGACAGAAACACAACATTTATGAGTAAATATTTAATATAGGTTAAGCTACCTTAGTATCCTTCTTCTTCCATGGGCAACTGACTGGCAAAGGCGAGCTTAAATACTGCCTCTGATTAGTGCTCGAGAAGCAGGTGACCGGGTGAGCACTAATTAGAGACAGGTGGACACAATGAGTAACTAAGGAAACCAGACAAGGGAGTGGGAAAAAAACAGGAACTTAAAGAGTCCAAAGGTCAACAGAATATAGCCAAACAAGACATGATCAAAAAGACATGACAGAGTATGACTGATGAAAGAAATAGACCGTAAATGTCCTCGGAAGTGGACACTGGTTCTCAGCAGCATATGCAGTACATTTATTATATATTAGTCATTTCAGAATTTCGGAACAATTCACGAAAATTCAACCAATCTCCGTGAATTTGTGCCCGCAATATCAACGCACATTTTCGCTAACCAGCATCATTTTTGCCGATCAAATTTGTCCCTGAGCTGCACTCAAGCATGCACATCAACTGTCTAATCAAAATGTATTTCCATTTGCAATGCTGACCAAGCCAAAAGGCAGTATTTACATGACAGAGATGTTGATTTGCAAACCCTGTTTCCTTATGAGTTGGGAAATTGTGTGAGATGTAAATATAAACGGAATTCAATGATTTGCAAATCCTTTTCAACCCAATTTCAATTGAATGCACTACAAAGACAAGATATTTGATATTCAAACTCATAAACTTTATTATTTTTTTTGCAAATAATAATTAACTTAGAATTTCATGGCTGCAACACGTGCCAAAGTAGTTGGGAAAGGGCATGTTCACCACTGTTACATCACTTTTCTTTTAACAACACTCAATAAACGTTTGGGAACAGATGAAATTGGGAATTGTTGAAGCTTTGAAAGCGGAATTCTTTCCCATTCTTGTTTAATGTAGAGCTTCAGTCGTTCCACAATCCGAGGTCTCCGCTGTCGTATTTTACGCTTCATAAAGCACCACACATTTTCGATGGGAGACAGGTCTGGACTGCAGGAGAGCCAGGAAGATACCGGCACTCTTTTTTTACGAAGCCACGCTGTTGTATTACGCACTGAATGTGGCTTGGCATTGTCTTGCTCAAATAAACAGGGGCGTCCATGAAAAAGACGGCACTTAGATGGCAGCATATGTTGTTCCAAAACCTGTATGTACCTTTCAGCATTAATGGTACCTTCACAGATGTGTAAGTTACCCATGCCTTGGGAACTAATACCATCACAGATGCTGGCTTTTGAACTTTGCGTCGATAACAGTCTGGGTGGTTCGCTTCCCTTTTGGTCCGGGTGACACAATTTCGAATATTTACAAAAACAATTTGAAATGTGGACTCGTCAGACCACAGAACACTTTTCCACTTTGCATCAGTCATCTTAGATGATCTCGGGCCCAGAGAAGCCGGCGGCGTTTCTGGATGTTGTTGATAAATGGCTTTCGCTGTCATGTCTTTTTGATCATGTTTTGTTTGGCTATGTTCTGTTGACCTTTGGACTCTTTAAGTTCCGTTTTTTTTCCACTTCCCTTGTCTGGTTTCCTTGGTTACTCATTGTGTCCACCTGTCTCTGATTAGTGCTCCCCCACTCACCTGCTTCCCGAGCACTAATCAGAGGCAGTATTTAAGCTCGCCTTTGCTAGTCAGTCGCCCTGGCGTCATTGAGTTCGTTTCATGCTCTGTTCTTGCCACAGTAAGTCTTGCTTGTTTTGTGCAATGTCAAGTAAGTTCTTTTGTTATTCAAACCACAGTTTATTGCGTTGTTTAGTTTGTTTAATGTCCCAAGTTGTTTTTGCCTGCGCCTTGTGCACGCCTTTTATTTGTATCTTTTTTAGTCAAGATTGAATCATGTTTTTACCTACACGCCATGTCCCAATTAGTCTGTCTGCCTTCCTGGGAGAACGACCCCGCAGCAAGCTGCAACCCCCCCATCGTGACATTCACTTTGCATAGTAAAGCTTTAACTTGCACTTACAGATGTAGCGACAAACTGTATTTAGTGACAGTGGTTTTCTGAAATGTTCCTGAGCCCATGTGGTGATATCCTTCAGAGATTGATTTTGGTTTTGATACAGTGCCGTCTGAAGGATCGAAGGTCACGGTCATTCAACGTTGGTTTCCGGCCATGCCGCTTACGTGGAGGGATTTCTCCAGATTCTCTGATATTATGGACCGTAGATGTTGAAATCCCTACATTTCTTGCAATTGCACTTTGAGAAACGTTGTTCTTAAACTGTTTGACTATTTGCTCATGCAGTTGTGGACAAGGGAGTGTACCTCGCCCCATCCTTTCTTGGAAAAGACTGAGCATTTTTTGGGAAGCTGTTTTTATACCCAATCATGGCACCCACCTGTTCCCAATTAGCCTGCACACCGTGGGATGTTCCAAATAAGTGTCTGATGAGCATTCCTCGAGTTTATTAGTATTTATTGCCACCTTTCCCAACATCTTTGTCACGTGTTGCTGGCATCAAATTCTAAAATGAATGATTATTTTCAAAAAAAATTGTTTTTATCAGTTTGATAATCAAATATGTTGTCTTTGTAGCATATTCAACTAAATATGGGTTGAAAATGATTTGCAAATCATTATATTCAATTTATATTTACATCTAACACAATTTCCCAACTCATATAGAACAGGGTTTGTAGATCGCTCTGAACAGTTCACAAATGCTCTTGTTCTGTAGGGGTACGCATTTTGGGACACTAATTAATAAACACATTTCAAGCGTAAAAATATACATGGGGAATTTTTGCAGCTTTTGGACGACACAGTAGAAGGTGTTTGGTTATATAATCATAATTGATTACAGTCATCTTTCAACACATCACACTTGCAATATAGCAGCTTCACCGCATCAAAGACCTTTTTTGGAAATGTATATACTCATAATTGATTAGTCATCTTTCGACACATCACACTTGCAATATTGCCGCTTCACCGCATCAAATAACTTTTTTGGAAATGTATTTTTATCCCTATTCAAGTATCCATCCATCCATCAATTTTCTACCGCTTATTCCCTTTTATTTTTTGATTTCTTGGTCTTACATTCAGCATTTTCAAGCATAAAAATGTCTAAATTAATTAAACATACCAACACTACTAATAATACTTTTGGCCACGTGAGGAGTCCAAAAAGATCAGAGTGCGCTGCTCCGTATCGTGGCCACTAATTGGCTCAGATTCCGGCAGCATTACTATTGATGTAACTATGGAAACCAACTGACAGGTGCACAAACAGGAACCGAAGGTGTCCAAAACCAACAGAAAACAGACTCAAAAAAAGACTCAAAAATCTAAATCATAATATGATCCGGGCAGCGGATCATAACAGGACCCCCCCCTCTTAAGGGACAGATTCCAGATGTCCCCTGGAAAAACTTAACCCCCCCCCCAACTATAAGACAGTTCAAGAGCTGCTGTCCCAGTGATTGACAGGCCAGCCGGAGAAATCTTTTGCAAAGTGGTCGAATAAATTAACACACACCTGAGGGGAATCCTGGACGGCTTGTAGCAGGCTGTGTTCCGGAGGGAGAATTTGCAAGTTTTTTTTGCGTCTCTTTCGCGAGCCGAAACCTGAGAGTGGACCTCCCCGGGCCAGATGGAGTCGATCGGGATCAGAACACTTCCATGTGCCAAAATCATGTCTTCATCTGCCTCCATCGCTCGGAGGACTATCCACGCACCTTCATTGACCTCCGACATGCCCTCAGCGAGAGAACTTCTTGATGCGTGTTTCCTACTGTACTGACCTGGTTGTATCGTGGGGCGGATTTCGTTCTCCCAGGGATGCAGACGGGCTTCGGACACAGTGTGCAGGTAGGAAAAATGATTTATTAAGAAATAAATCAGACTTTGACAAACCTAAAAGAGCTAGCATGGGAGCTACAAAACAAAAGGGTCTAGCGAGGAAGCTAGCAGGTAGCGAGCGAGCAGGAAAACAGAAGTCGTTACTTGTTGTATGAAAACAAATTAGGAAGCAAGACTGACGAAGGCAGGCTTAAATAATGACAATCACAAAACAGGTGCACGTCCGGAACAGGCGGCAGGTGAAAATTATGAGTAACTGTGGAAACCAACTGAGAGGTGCACAAACAGGAACCGAAGGAGCCCAAAAACAAGAGAAAACACAAAAAGACTCAAAAATCTAAATCATAATATGATCCGGGCGGTGGATCATAACAACTATATTGGATTAAAATAGTGTAGCAGTGAATAAAGGGTGTTATTTATTGCCTTTAGGGCTCTCAAAGTGTTGAAAAACGTATTTAGAGGGTTTTAAACATCTTATTATGCTTTAGCAATGAAAACATCATATTGGTTTCGGTCAAGTCCGGAACCAATTAACAGTGATAAGAGGGAGACGACTGTATTAGTATAATTAGTTATAATTCATTAAAACAATACAGTAATTTCACGATGAGCACCGAGTTTTTTTCTTTCCTGACATCTATAGTCTATTTTTAAGTATGTGTGGTGTAAAACGAGTAAAATAACGATACAGTATTCGTTTTCCAATTTCTGTTGCAATCCTGTGATTTTTGAAATTAAGGCTACTAGGAACCACATAAAACCTTAATTTATAAAATCACAAGTCTCGGAGGAAAATCGAATTTAAAACATTCGTATGCTCGTACAATATTTAATACCTTTAGCATATCAGTATGTGGAATTTAATCATGGAATGGATTAACCAAAGAAATCAAACAAAGCACCACTAAGATTCAGTTCAAGAGACTGTTCAAACTACAAGAGCTCACAAAGTACTCAGAACAATAATTATGATGAACATCTTGAACTTTTTTTCCCCATTTTTTATTGAGACAAATATTATTTAGGTATTTTATATGTGTTTGCTTACTTACATCTCTACGCTGCTGATCCGCTTGAGATGGTTTCCTGTGGACGGGACTCTCGCTGCTGTGTTGGAGCCACTATGGATTGAACTTTCACAGTATCATGTTAGACCCGCTCGACATCCATTGCTTTCGGTCCCCTAGAGGGGGGGGGGGGTTGCCCACATCTGAGGTCCTCTCCAAGGTTTCTCATAGTCAGCATTGTCACTGGCGTCCCACTGGATGTGAATTCTCCCTGCCCACTGGGTGTGAGTTTTCCTTGCCTTTTTGTGGGTTCTTCCGAGGATGTTGTAGTCGTAATGATTTGTGCAGTCCTTTGAGACATTTGTGATTTGGGGCTATATAAATAAACATTGATTGATTGATTGATTGATATGGTATATTATTTATTTATTTATTTATTTTTTCACGGTTCTGTTACAGAGAACAAGGAAATTGGATAAAATTGCTATGGGTATGAAAAGGGGTAGGATTAAATAAACTCTGCTTCTTCCTACTCCTTTTCGGACGTGCTGTAATGGGAATTATATGATGCATTACATTTTATCGTATGCATGTTCGAAATAAACTGAACTGAACTGAACAATACGGAGCCCCTAAAGCAGGGGTAGGGAACATATGGCTCTCGAGCCAGATGTGGCTCTTTTGATGACTGCATCCGACTCTCAGATAAATAATAGCTGACATTGCTTAACATGATAAGTAATGAATGATTCCGCTGGTAATCAGTGTTAAAAATAACGTTCAAAATATAAAAAATTCTCATACATTTCAATCCATCCATCTGTTTTCTACCGCCCCTGTTCAAGAAGTCACATTAATGGTAAGAAGCATTTTATTTATCATCGGTGAGCTTCCGAATGTAAATGTTATTAAAAAGAATGAGCGATTTGTTATGTGAAGACCTGTCACTTAATTTCTGTTCGTGCTTCTTTTTTTGTATTTACTTCCCATCAGTGCTTTTATTTTGTTTCCATTTCCTGCTTGTACCGCTGAGCGCTGTGTTTTTTTCCCCCCTCACCTGCTGTTGATTGGCAGCCGGTCCACACCGGCTGCCAATCAGCATGTTTCTGTTTATGCTTGTCTTGCGCGTTCCTCAGGACTCGAAGATTGACTATTGTTTAGAACTGTACATGCAAGACTGCTTCATTCTCCTCTGTTGGTGAAATTAAAAGCATCTTACCTGCTCTTCGCTCTCCTGGTTCCTGCATCTTGGGCTCGCTACCACTGCTGCCATGCGAGTTTGTGACATATCATACCCTATAAATGTTGGTCTTACTTAATAATGCAAACATTTCGTTGTATTGTATATTGTATAAATAAAGTACTATCTATCTATCTATCTATCTATCTATCTATCTATCTATTCAGTGTTAAAAAACATTATATGGCTCTCACGGAAATACATTTGAAAATATTTGGCCTAAATGGCCCTCTCAGCCAAAAATGTTCCCGACCCCTGCCCTAAAAGGACATGGGGGAACATTTTTGTTTCGATATGTATGAGATAGTTTCTCGAACGCAAAAGAAACTATCTCGTGCTCACACAAAAGTTTCCCGTGAGCACAAGGAACATCCATCCATCCATCCATCATCTTCCGCTTATCCTAGGTCGGGTCGCGGGGGCAACAGCCTAAGCAGGGAAACCCAGACTTCCCTCTCCCCAGCCACTTCGTCTAGCTCTTCCCGGGGGATCCCGAGGCGTTCCCAGGCCAGCCGGGAGACATAGTCTTCCCAACGTGTCCTGGGTCTTCCCCGTGGCCTCCTACCGGTTGGACGTGCCCTAAACACCTCCCTCGGGAGGCGTTCGGGTGGCATCCTGACCAGATGCCCGAACCACCTCATCTGGCTCCTCTCGATGTGAAGGAGCAGCGGCTTTACTTTGAGTTCCTCCCGGATGGCAGAGCTTCTCACCCTATCTCTAAGGGAGAGACCCGCCACACGGCGGAGGAAACTCATTTCGGCCGCTTGTACCCGTGATCTTATCCTTTCGGTCATGACCCAAAGCTCATGACCATAGGTGAGGATGGGAACGTAGATCGACCGGTAAATTGAGAGCTTTGCCTTCCGGCTCAGCTCCTTCTTCACCACAACGGATCGGTACAACGTCCGCATTACTGAAGACGCCGCACCGATCCGCCTGTCGATCTCACGATCCACTCTTCCCTCACTCGTGAACAAGACTCCTAGGTACTTGAACTCCTCCACTTTTCCGGGCGAGAACCATGGACTCGGACTTGGAGGTGCTTTTCGTTGTATTCAGTGTTAAAAAACATTATATGGCTCTCACGGAAATACATTTGAAAATATTTAAATAAATAAATGATAAATGGGTTGTACTTGTATAGCGCTTTTCTACCTTCAAGGTACTCAAAGCGCTTTGACACTACTTCCACATTTACCCATTCACACACACATTCACACACTGATGGAGGGAGCTGCCATGCAAGGCGCTAACCAGCACCCATCAGGAGCAAGGGTGAAGTGTCTTGCTCAGGACACAATGGACGTGACGAGGTTGGTACTAGGTGGGAATTGAACCAGGGACGCTCGGGTTGCGCACGGCCACTGCGCCACGCCGTCCCTAAATGGCCCTCTCAGCCAAAAATGTTCCCGACTCCTGCCCTAAAAGGACATGGGGGAACATTTTTGTTTAGATATGTATGAGATAGTTTGAGATAGTTTCTCGAACGCAGAAGAAACTATCTCGTGCTCACACAAAAGTTTCCCGTGAGCACAAGGAACATATCTAAAAAAATATTTATGTCTTCTTGTGCTCAATGAAAAACTTTTGCGTGTGCACGAGATACAAATCTAAAAACAAATGTTTCCCCCATGTCGCTCTAGGAGCTCCGTAGAACGAGTCAATTCAGTGTTATTAAAGGCCTACTGAAACCCACTACTACCCACCACGCTGATAGTTTATATATCAATGATGAAATATTAACATTGCAACACATGCCAATACGGCCTTTTTAGTTTACTAAATTGCAATTTGAAATTTCCCGCGATGTGTCCTGTTGAAAACGTCGCGGAATGATGACGCTTATGTTGACGCGTGCTTGTGACGTTATTGGTTGGAGCGGACATTTTATCCCAGCACCACACACGGCTAAAAGTCGTCTGCTTTAATCGCAAAATTACACAGTATTTTGGACATCTGTGTTGCTGAATCTTTTGCAATTTGTTCAATTAATATTGGAGACTATAAAGAAGAATGCTGTTGGTGGAAAGCAGTGGATTGCAGCTGCCTTTAGCAACCAAAACACAGCCGGTGTTTCTTTGTTTGTTGTGAAGCTCTAATATGGAACAGAGTGGTCAAGTGAACATGTTTCTCTACCACATGTCAACCACTAGGTTTCGGTGAGGAAATTGTGGTAGTAAGTCGGCTCTTACCGGAGACATGAGCAAAGCTTGCGTCCTCCTGCAGCAGCTGTCAAAGAGGCAGCTGCGACTTTCTTGGCGCCTCCATGGCTTCCATCAGAGACACTGGCGGTCACCACACCCCTCCGATTTTCAGGTATGACTTAATAATTTCACAAAAACACTAGTAACACAATAAGCAGATAAAGGATTTTCCAGAATTATCCTAATAAATGTGTCTAATAACATCTGAATCGCTCCCACTGCCGTCGCCTTTTTTTTTTTTTTTAAGTCCTTCACTCTAACTTTCCTCATCCAGAAATCTTTCATCCTCGCTCAAATTAATGGGGAAATCGTCGCTTTCTCGGTCCGAATCGCTCTTGCTGCTGGTGGCTATGATTATAAACAATGTGAGGATGTGAGGATCCCTAGAATCCGTGACGTCACGCGCACATCGTCTGCTACTTCCGGTACAGGCAAGGCTTTTTTATTAGCGACCAAAAGTTGCAAACTTTATCGCCGATGTTCTCTACTAAATCCTTTCAGCAAAAAGATGGTAATATCGCGAAATGATCAAGTATGACACATAGAATGGACCTGCTATCCCCGTTTAAAATAGAAAATCTCATTTCAGTAGGCCTTTAAACAAAAAAGCCTGGAAAGTGCAACTTTCTGAAAAAGCTCATGCAAGTGCGACAATCCCCCCAAAAAAGCCTGCATAATTTTCAAAGGATTGATGAATTGATGGGACGGCGTGGCGCAGTGGGAGAGTGGCCGTGCGCAACCCAAGGGTCCCTGGTTCAAATCCCACCTAGTACCAACCTCGTCACGTCGGTTGTGTCCTGAGCAAGACACTTCACCCTTGCTCCTGATGGGTGCTGGTTGGTGCCTTGCATGGCAGCTCCCTCCATCAGTGTGTGAATGTGTGTGTGAATGGGTAAATGTGGAAGTAGTGTCAAAGCGCTTTGAGTACCTTGAAGGTAGAAAAGCGCTGTACACGTACAACCCTTTTATGAATGGTGAACTGGTGACTCCAATTCAGATTTGCTAAAAAAAAAACGTTTGTTTAGCCATCCATCTATTTTCTACCCCTTGTCCTTTTCGGGGTTGTTTTTGTTATGTAACATATATCCTCTTGAGAACCAGCATCCTCCCCCCGGCCGTTATTCTAAGGTACCATTATTCCATGTTCCCGCTTTAAGTCTAATTTCTTCTACCAATGCCCTTTCCTTGCTGTTTTTTATTAATTTCCTCAAGTTTTTTTTTTTTTTTTTTTTTTAACAAGCCAGCATCACCTGAGGTAAATAACTGGCATGTTCGCTCTTAAATGCTTCATTATTTTCATCAGCTAGTTGCGGGCTGATTGGTAATTATTTTGTTTTTGTGTGTGAAACAGCTGCCTGCTGATGAGGAAAATCACCATTGACCCTGGGCACACCTTTTTGGAGCTTTCCTCACGTTTCCCTTTTGAGGTGAATAATCTCAAAACGGTGTCAATTGTGCAGCCGCTTAATCCAAGTCACGCCACGCTAGAGTCTGCATTGGGTTGCGCACCTGCGTACACACACACACACACACACACACGGACAATTGTTGAAGCTCTGATGTTTTTAATCAGCAGTGAAGGCCCACCTTAGCAGATAAGCGTCTGGTTACGTAGTGTTAACGAGCAACGGGGAGCCACGGTCACCTGAGCAGATGGTCCTATCAGTCTTAGGTAAACCAGTGGCCAGGGCAGCCATGTTTGGCTTAGCGGCTTTTATGTAATTCATTGTGTTCACTGAGAAGGAGCATCTGGCACAGCCTTGCGGCCTCACACACAAGAACACGCACACATACGGAGTTGTGCATAGATAAACACACTTACATTTGACCAGGCGCACACACAAGGCAGTGCAGGAGGTTCCAGTTGCAACTCCATGTGACCTGACGATCAGATAACGGGCAGCAATCTCACTAAGAACTCATTAACCTGCAGGTCTTTTTAAAAAAAAAAAAATGGAAGACAGGTAGACATTGAGCTTATAGGTGATGATCTGGCTCAGTAATACAGAAAAAGCCTCCACTGGATATTTATTTCCACCCTGATGGCTCAGCCACCCACACCAAGTCTTTATTGACTAAACTGGCGTACAAGCACGTCTCTGTCAAATTATTTATTCTCCGTTTGAAAACAAGTTTACCCGTCAACATGAACTATTACAGCATTAATATGCACAGGCTATTCCTTTCTATTGAATGTCTTTATTCATGAGCATGACTGAAAGGTCCGCACCGTGGATAATGTTCTTTTTTGTTGTTGTGTTTTTTTTAAGAAAGACAGCCTCTGGTAATTTCAGGAAATCATTTTAATTGAGGGTGAAAGCCTATATAAGATTTTTCTTGCAGCTGAATAGACACAAAAGTGTATTTTATTTCATCTTATCAACAAGTGCATAATTGTGTGTGAATAGACCTCGGCTGTATAATTGCACATACCCACTGGCAGCATTTGGATGTTTGTTTTTTTTTTTTTTAGGACTGCCAACGACAAATATGCTTGCCATTTTGATTGACATTGTCAGATTTATTCAAGGTCGAGGTCAGCATTGATTTATTCATATAGCATAATTTATACAAAAAAAACCAGACCACTGCCTCAATGCTGTACAGCAGGGGTGTCAAACGTACGGCCCGCGGGCCTGATCCGGCCCGTTAACGGGTTTTATCCAGCCCGTGGGATGAGTTTGCTAAGTATACAAATTAACCTGAAATTTTTGAATGAAAGAAACAGCTCTTCTACATGTGTCTACTGGATGTTGCAATAGCAATTATTTGGTATTTCTGTAGATCAGGGGTCGGCAACCCGCGGCTCCGGATCCCCATGCGGCTCTTGGATCACTCTAATGTGGCTCAGCTGCATACTTTCCAAATTTCATTGCCTGTCCCAGATATCTCCCCAGGATAAAATTCCGAGATTTTCACACAGCCAACAATATTGAGGCCGTGCCGGGATGGCAATGCCTTAAAGGTCCTCTCGACCATGTAGTAGCGTCCGCTTTAATACTGTGAATGTCGTCCGGCCACATCCAGTGTGCGGCTGCTGACTCAACGCACAAGCGACTGCAAGGCATAGTTGTTCAACAGCCATACGGGTTACACTGAGGGTTGTGATATAAACAACTTTAGCACTCTTACTAATATGAGCCACGCTGTGAACCACTGTGATATTTTTTTATCTTGATAGATTGAAAATGAACACCATTGAGTTGACTGATGAACATTATCACATCATTCGTTCAGAAAATATAAATAACGACAAATAAAGATAGATTACTATTAACCGGCTTCACGGTGGCAGAGGGGTTAGTGTGTCTGCCTCACAATACGAAGGTCCTGCAGTCCTGGGTTCAAATCCAGGCTCGGGATCTTTCTGTGTGGAGTTTGCATGTTCTCCCCGTGAATGCGTGGGTTCCCTCTGGGTACTCTGGCTTCCTCCCACTTCCAAAGACATGCACCTGGGGATAAGTTCATTGGCAACACTAAATTGGCCCTAGTGTGTGAATGTGAGTGTGAATGTTGTCTGTCTATCTGTGTTGGCCCTGCGATGAGGTGGCGACTTGTCCAGGGTGTACCCCGGCTTCCGCCCGATTGTAGCTTAGATAGGCGCCAGCGCCCCCCGCGACCCCGAAAGGGAATAAGCGGTAGAAAATGGATGGATGGATACTATTAACCGCAACATGTAAGTGTAAAAAAACATCATTTGTACATTTTCACAAATGTGCTTCTTCTTATTTTAAACACAGAAAAGAATCTGAAGGTGTCTTTATTTTTAAGTTATCGTGCAGGGATTTTACCAGTCCAGCCCACTTGGGAGTAGATTTTTCTCCATGTGGCCCCAGATCTAAAATGTGTTTGACACCCCTGCTGTACGGATTAAAACAGAAAGGTAAAAGATGAAAAAAATATATAATACAAATCACAATAAGTACAGCAAAGTCTATGTGTAAAATACAGTTAAAAGTGCATTAAAATAGTAAAAAAAAAACAGAAAGGTAAAATATAAAAAATAATGATAATAAAAATCCCAATAAATTCAGAACATTCTATGTATAAAACACTGTTAAAAATGCATATAATGAAAAACATAAAAATGTCCATAGTTGGGTTGTACAGTATACCGGTACAAGTGTAGTACCGCGATACGAATTAATCATATTTGGTACTATACCGTCTCTAAAAGGTACCAGTCCCCCATCCGCCCCTGCTCCCGTCAGCATCACGTTGTGTCATTGCTGGTTTACGAGCAGAGTTATAACAGGAAGAGGTGCTTTAAGACATGGCTAGCTAGCTAGCGGTTAAAGTCCATCTAGGGTCTGCAATGTTTCAGCTACTTCTAAATCACTAATCCTCGCCTCCATGGTGATAAGTAAAGTACGTTTCTTACAAGTATCATCCCTGCAGGATGAGGAATAGCTAAACATGCTTCACTACACACCGTAGCTCACTGGCGTCAAAATGTAAACAAACGCCATTGGTGGATCTACACCTAACATCCGCAGTAATGATACCAACTACAGTAGCGTATCTAGTCTATATTAATGTGATTACGTCGATATATTTCCGCATCACAACATCTTCTTTCGTTTAAAAAAAAAAAAATCACATTATGATTATAAACTCGGGAAAAGTGAGGACTTTGAATATGACCAATGTATGATCCTGTAACGACTTGGTATCAGATCGATACCTAAATTTGTGGTATCATCCAAAACTAATAGGATAGGATAGGTCTTTATTGTCATTGCACAAGCACAACAAAACTTTGTTTTCAGCACAAACCTGTTCAAGATTAAACAAACAAACAGTGTACAGGGTTACAGAACAAGAACGCTGATGGGTAAAAGATGAGGAAAAAGGTCAACGCTGGGGAAGGATGAGTAAAAAAAATACAATCTAGAATGGGCTCCTATGGGGGCCCAGTCTGGAGTGGGAAAAAACCTCTATAGCAAAGCACATATACTTATTACAACATACATCTCGAGATATCTAGCAATAGAGGGAAGGTAGTTCAAGGTCATGGTGGTAAGTCGCAACTCTTCAGGCGCTGACCGTCCATTCATCACCCCTACGAGATTTGCGTCGAGGGCATTGGGTTGGGGGCCGGGGGGGGGTGTATGTTTGGCGTATATTTTTTGTGTGTGTGTGTATAAGCCCGCAGTGGATTTCTGTTCCGCGGCCTTGATGTGTTATGCAGTTGGTAGTCCAAAGTCAACAACAAAAGGTGTGTGTCCATGAGAGACAAGAAGGGAGTTTGTTGTGTCTTCGTTGCAGTGACCTTCAGGAGAGTCTCTAAGCCAGGGAAACAATCCAAGTTAGAATGATTTGTATGCGAGTGAAAATAAAATTTGCTTTTCACTCTAAATTGTCTATGATTGGTCCTCAAAAACTGCGGGGTACACAGTCCGATGTGATCCACAGTTCTTCCCGCATCCTCCAATCATTTGTGGCAGTTTTGGGGTACTTTGAAGACTGCCAGCAACTTCCAATTTTTCGACAAACCAGAGCAGCGCTTACTCCAATCAGCAGATGTCCTGTTGTCATAATTCCAAATAGGGGGATATCTTCACGTCCTCGACAGAAAAGGGTCGCCAGGCACTCGGCATTCCTTCTTCTCCCAAGAGTACGTGGTGTGTCCAGCAACAACCGCTCCGTCACGACAGCAGGTTCCCCCAAACCCAAGATCTTGTCAATTTTGTTGATGCCAGTTAAATAGTTCCAATGTTTAGATTTGGAGAGCAGTGCAAAAAGAGGCAACAAGAAAGTTAAGACAAGACAAAACAAAGAAGCAAGCAGGAGGGATAAGGGAGAGGAAAGGGGAGCATCCACACTCGATGAGTGCCAGAGAGAAAAAAAAAAAAATAATATAATAAATATATATAATAAAAATTATGTAAAATATCCAACTAACAGAAGAATAAGGGATTGTTACATTTTAACAGAAGTGTATATAGAACATGTTAAAAGAGAAAGTAAGCAAATGAACAAACAGATTAATAATTCATTTCATACCACTTAATAATGTGGACAAAATAATAAAATTGAAAATGACACCATATGTTACTGCATATGTCAGCAGCTAAGGTAGGAGCCATTGTTTGCTTACCATCCATCCATCCATCCATTTTCTACCGCTTATTCCCTTTCGGGGTCGCGGGGGGCGCTGGCGCCTATCTCAGCTACGATCGGGCGGAAGGCGGGGTACACCCTGGACAAGTCGCCACCTCATCGCAGGGCCAACACAGATAGACAGACAACATTCACACTCACATTCACACACTAGGGCCAATTTAGTGTTGCCAATCAACTTATCCTCAGGTGCATGTCTTTGGAGGTGGGAGGAAGCCGGAGTACCCGGAGGGAACCCACGCATTCACGGGGAGAACATGCAAACTCCACACAGAAAGATCCCGAGCCTGGATTTGAACCCAGGACTGCAGGACCTTCGTATTGTGAGGCAGACGCACTAACCCCTCTGCCACCATGAAAAGAAAAGTTATCTAGTATGTTCATTATTGTATTTAAGGACAAACTTGCAATAAGAAACATGTTTCATGTACCCTTAGATTTTTTGTTAAAATTAAAACCAATAATGCAATTTTTTCTGCTCACCCTTATTTAGAAAAGTATTGATAAGTATCTAAAAGTATCTAAATAATGTTGGTACCGGTACCGCCAAAGCCCTGTCTCATCTGGTCTACAGTCTCAACCTTGGGCATTCTAAAAAGCACGTGTCACATGACCTTAATAAGTGGGTCAGATATGTATGGTGGAGCCAGCCCATGGAGAGATTTAAAAACAAATAACACAATAATGAAGAGAATTCTAGAAGCAACAGGCAGCGAAAGCAGGAGTGATGTTCTCATGTTTTTTCCTTGTGAGCAGGCCTGCAGCTGCATTTTGGACCAGCAGTAATCTAAACTGATTAATGCCAATGTATAGAAAGTCACAGTAGTCCCAGGTGGATATTATTAGTGCAAGAAAATCTTCATCACTGCGCTTTTAGTTTGATATGCAATCAAAATATCTATAATTTGCTCTAGGTGTAATGCAGTTGTATTGCTCTAAAAAAATGTTTGTTGTGGCCTCATTTTGGTTTTTGATATTACATTTTCATTATTGTTAACAGATTCCCCTCCTTAAACCGAATGTTGCTGCCCCACATGCACACACTCAGTGTGTTCACATGCAGTAAAAACAAATTATTGCCCTACTTTGGTTTAAATCAATCAAGGTTTTTTCATGCAGCCTCGTAATTTCTCCGATTTTTGTGAGTTTAAAGAACCATATAACATGTCATTATTCATTTAAATATGATTATACATTAGTCGGCTTCACGGTGGCAGAGGGGTTAGTGCGTCTGCCTCACAATACGAAGGTCCTGCAGTCCTGGGTTCAAATCCAGGCTCGGGATCTTTCTGTGTGGAGTTTGCATGTTCTCCCCGTGAATGCGTGGGTTCCCTCCGGGTACTCCGGCTTCCTCCCACTTCCAAAGACATGCACCTGGGGATAGGTTGATTAGCAACACTAAATTGGCCCTAGTGTGTGAATGTGAGTGTGAATGTTGTCTGTCTATCTGTGTTGGCCCTGCGATGAGGTGGCGACTTGTCCAGGGTGTACCCCGCCTTCCGCCCGATTGTAGCTGAGATAGGCGCCAGCGCCCCCCGCGACCCCAAAAAAAGGTAATAAGCGGTAGAAAATGGATGGATGGATATACATTAGTCAAGTTTCTCCTTTATTTCATTCATAGTGTAAGGTAGATATGATATGATTATTGTAGGGTTATCATTACTGAATAATGATATTCATAATAATACATAATTATAATCATTTATTTAAGGCTTTCAATGTTAATGCAAATACAACATGTTAAATATAAGTGTTGTTAAAGGCCTACTGAAACCCACCACTACCCACCACACAGTCTGATAGTTTATATATCAATGATGAAATATTAACATTGCAACACATGCCAATACGGCATTTTTAGTTTACTAAATTACAATTTTAAATTTCCCGGGAGTTTCTTCTTGAAAACGTCGTGTAATGATGACGTGTACACGTGACGTCACGGGCTGTTAGGAAGTATGAGCGCTGCGCACACACACAGCTAAAAGTCGTCTGCTTTAACGGCATAATGACACACTATTTTGGAGATCTGTGCTGCTGAATCTTTTGCAATTTGTTCAATTGATATTGGAGAAGTCAAAGTAGAAAGATGGAGTTGGGAAGCTTTAGCCTTTAGCCACACAAACACACGGTAATTCCTTGTTTAAAATTTCCAGAGGTGAAACTTTACTATGGATCAGAGCGCGGTCAAGCAAACATGGATAACGACCGAATGTCAACCAGCAGGTTTCGGTGAGAAAATTGTGGTAAAAAGTCGCTTCTTATGGCTGTCCTCAGGGGGGCCGATTGTAACAGTGAATTATATATGAATGTATAAGGAGCCGCATCATGTTTTTACACGATTGCCTGAACATTTTATTATTGTGTTTTTTTTTTATTTAAAATATACATATATACATATATATATATATATATATATATATATATATATATATATATATATATATATATATATATATATATATATATATATATATATATATATATATTGGGACGGCGTGGCCATGCGCAACCCAAGGGTCCCTGGTTCAAATCCCACCTAGTACCAACCTCGTCACGTCCGTTGTGTCCTGAGCAAGACACTTCACCCTTGCTCCTGATGGGTGCTGGTTGGCGCCTTGCATGGCAGCTCCCTCCATCAGTGTGTGAATGTGTGTGTGAATGGGTAAATGTGGAAGTAATGTCAAAGCGCTTTGAGTACCTTGAAGGTAGAAAAGCGCTATACAAGTACAACCCATTTATCATTTATTTATATATATATATATATATATATATATATATATATATATATATATATATAAACAGTGAATTATATATGAATGTATAAGGAGCCGCATCATTATGTTTTTACACAATTGCCTGAACATTTTATTATTGTCTTTTTTTAAGAAAATGTAAAATATTAAAATATACATATATATATATATATATATGTGTGTATATATGTATGTATGTATATATGTATGTATGTATATATGTATGTATGTATGTATATATATGTATATGTATGTATGTATATGTATATATGTATGTATAAATATATATGTATATGTGTATGTATATATGTATATATATATATATATATATATATGTATATATATATGTATATGTATGTATATATATATATGTATATATATATATATATACATGTATATATATATATATATATATATATATATATATATATATATATATATATATATATATATATGTATATATATATATATATGCATCCATAGATGTGTATGTATATGTATATATGTGTATATATATATATGTATATTTTAATATTTTACATTTTCTTAAAAAAACCAACACAATAATAAAATGTTCAGGCAATTGTGTAAAAACATGATGCGGCTCCTTATACATTCATATATAATTCACTGTTACAATCGGCCCCCCTGAGGACAGCCATAACTGCGATGTGGTCCTCAATGAAAACAAGTCCTAATATGGACGATAATGACAAGAAAGCTAATTAGTCCATTTTCAAATGTGGGGTGAAAGAAAATAAGTTTTGCTTCATTCTTACTTTCTGGACATGAAAAATCAAATCATTATATATTGTTTAAAATTTGTATGTGTTTATATATGTTTTTGTATCTATGCTTTACTGTATTGTTAGTATGGTTATTTTTTCACTTACATTTTTTTTATTTTGTTTCGTTTTTGTTTTTAACATGTCGTAAATAAACTGCATTGACCAACAAAAGGTTCTCAGGAAGGTATGAAGATGTCCTTTGGTTTATTTCCAGTCAATCCGACATGCACTTTCTGCAGGAAGTATTTGAGCAGCACAGTTGTTGACTCGTGATGGATTTTATGATTTGAGGGAGGCATTTTCTTTGCAGCACAAATATGGTGATGGGAAGGAGGACAGAAGGCTGGTATTTTGTCCACTCTAACATGCATGGCGCTGCTTGCTTTTCAGGCACGCAGACTCACACATGACAGCATTACAAATACAATTTATGAATTCTTGCAGCGGTTGATGGACATGTTCCTAGAGGCTGGTTGTTTCCGTCACACGGCACTCTGCAAAAGGAATAATAATAATAGAAAAGTGGCCATCACTCTGCTTTTCAGCTCACACTCTCAAATGGCAGAAATTACAGGCCTTCTTTGACTCTGGCAGTGGAATCTTGGCTGTAATGTGTACATTTGCTCAGTCCCCCACTAAGACCATTTGCCTCTGGCAGAATTGGGGGACCTGAGAGTGGAGTGAAGCAAGTTCGGGTGACCTCGTTTTAAGCGCTTCCTTTTGAGCTCGCCCTCGTTTTTCTGCGGCTAAATAACTCCGTCTCTGGCCTCTCTTTTTTGACCTCCATCTTGGCCCAGGAGATGTCTGACCTTGGTGACAAAAATGTCAACGAGGTGCCTTGGGCTTTTTTTCTACAACCATGTCCTTTTCAGGGGTTCATAAATGATTCATAGGCTACATTGGTAAATAATTGAACAATTTGTAATCTACCAACATAGTCATTTCCAGCTTGCTGTGCAGTAAACACATAAAAACACATAATATTGTTTCTTTGTAAGTCACAAACTCCTCACTATTTTTATTACATTAGATTATCTCTAAGGACAACAAATTAATCTGGTATTTTAGAGTAGTCAGTGTATAGCTTATAAAGCAGTATAGACCCGGGATTCTTAAACTTTTTTAATTTTGGGCCCAACTTTTCCAGCACAAAGGGTTCCGTGTAACGTGGGGTTGCATGGTGATGCACAGATTTTTCTTCCAAGCGATGCAGCAGGAACTCCGGAGACATAGGTGCAGGTAATAAATCATGTATTTAAGTTAAAGTTAAATTACCAATGATTGTCACAAACACACTAGGTGTGGGGAAATGTTTCCTCTGCATTTGACCCATTCCCTTGTTCACCCCCTGGGAGGTGAGGGGAGCAGTGAGTAGCAGCGGTGGGCGTGCTGGGGAATATTTTTTTGTGATTAAACCCCCAATTCCAACCCTTGATGCCGAGTGCCCAAGCAGTGAGATAATGGGTTCCATTTTTATAGTCTTTGCTATGACTCGGCCGGGGTTTGAACTCACGACTCATTCCTATAATTAATTCAAAACAAAATAGAAAAACGGACAAAACCAGCATGCCTATAGCATGGGAAACTAACGGAATAGCTCACAAGGAAAACAAAGCATATGCACAAGAAAATGTAAAAGGCAAACCTTAGTCCAGGAATCCAGAGAACACATAACCGTTGCATAAGAGAAAAAAAAAAGCACCAGACTGAGTGAAGCGACAGGCAGGACTAAATAGCTCTCTGATAAGTGCCTGGGAACAGGTGAGCGTCCTAAAACACTAATCAGAGGCAGATGAAAACAATCAGCACCCATGGCATCCAAGAAACACAAAACAGTGGTGCTGAAACAGAACTTAAACCACAAGGGAATCATAACCTAAATAAACGTAAACATACTATGATCCGGGCAACGGATCATAACATTCCGAGCACCACTCAAATATTAACACTGAATTAGCAATGATACGCTTGATTTTAATTGTTTTCAATAATTACAATATGTTATTTTTGGGGAAATTGTGTGTGAATGCTAAAACGCTGAAGCTGAACTGAAACGCCAACAGGTTTTAGTCGCAGGCCGGATTGCGTTAATTTCAAAATATATGACTCCAAAGTGTGTATCAACAAAATAACCTAAAAAACCTAGTATGATAACAAATAGCATGTGTCAAGTACAATGTTATATGAATCTTAGGTGTATATCTACATAGTAAGTTAAAAATCGTACATGCAACATTAACATGCTAACATTAACATGTCAACAGTTAGCATATCCATCCATCCATCCATTTTCTACCGCTTATTCCCTTTGGGGTCGCGGGGGGCGCTGGTGCCTATCTCAGCTACAATCGGGCGGAAGGCGGCGTACACCCTGGACAAGTCGCCACCTCATCGCAGGGCCCAGTTAGCATATGTCAAGTAGTAATTAGTACGACTCTGAGGTGTACACTGACAGAATTAGCAAATAAAAGCTAGAATTCTATAATTAGCATGGCGTTTACCAAGTTATATGACTATGATGTTGTGTTCCATTAATCGTGAAAGTTGAAAGTCGGGAATGACATCGTAGCAGAGTTATGAGTGCTTCAGGAAATAAGTCAGAAATCAAGACTAGCCAGATTCACAAAAGTGATTCTTACATTTGCCTTATCTGAACATAAATAACTTCTGGAAAAATATGCATTCCTTCTGCAACCATGGCAGATGAAGAGGAAACACAGATGGAATTGTAACTTATGCGAATTATCATGACCATACCAATGCTCTGTTCATTAAATTAAAAACATTAAAACTGCACGATCTTGTTGACCTCGATACTACTATTGTGGCTTTCAAAGCTCATAACCACATGCTGCCTGGGTGTTCACAAGTGAGATTTAAACCCAGAGAGAATCCCTATGACCTCAGAGGTTCAGCTTTCTTTCAGAAAGCAAAAATAAGAACAAGCTTAAAAAGTAGATGTGTTTCTGTCAGAGGAGTTCAACTGTGAAACAGCTTGGATGATTCCTTCAAATGTTCCAGTTCCATTCACACATTTAAAATTGATTGATTGATTGATTGATACTTTTATTAGTAGATTGCACAGTACAGTACATATTCCGTACAATTGACCACTAAATGGTAACACCCCAATAAGTTTTTCAACTTGTTTAAGTCGGGGTCCACGTTAATCAATTCATGGTACAAATATCAACATAATACAGTCATCACACAGGTTAATCATCATAGTATGTACATTGAATATATTTACATTATTTACAATCCGGGGGGTGGGATGAGGAGCTTTGGTTGATATCAGAACTTCAGTCATCAACAATTGCATCAACAGAAAAATGTGCACATTGAAACAGTGTAGGTCTTATTTAGTAGGATATGTACAGCCAGCAGAGAACATAGTGAGTTCACATAGCATGAGAACAAGTATATACATTAGAAGTACATTTGAGTTGTTTATAATCCGGGGAGATGGGATGTGAATGGAGGAGGGTATTAGTAAAGTGTTGAAGTTGCCTGGAGGTGTTGTTTTAGAGCGGTTTTGAAGGAATATAGAGATGCACTTACTTTTATACCTGTTGGGAGTGCATTCCACATTGATGTGGCATAGAAAGAGAATGAGTTAAGACCTTTGTTAGATCGAAATCTGGGTTTAACGTGGTTTGTGGAGCTCCCCCTGGTGTTGTGGTTAAGGAAGTAGTTCGACATGTACTTCGGTATCAAGGCGGTGTAGCGGATTTTATAGACTAGGCTCAGTGCAAGTTGTTTTACTCTGTCCTCCACCCTGAGCCAGCCCACTTTGGAGAAGTGGGTTGGATTGAGGTGTGATCTGGGGTGGAGGTCTAAAAGTAACCGCATTAGCTTATTCTGGGATGTTTGGAGTCTAGATTTGAGGGTTTTGGAGGTGCTGGGGTACCAGGAGGTGCAAGCGTAATCGAAGAAGGGTTGAATGAGAGTTCCCGCTAGAATCCTCAAGGTGTTTTTGTTGACCAGAGAGGAGATTCTGTAGAGGAATCTCGTTCTTTGGTTGACCTTTTTGATCACCTTGGTTGCCATTTTATCACAGGAAAGATTAAACACTTTAAGACCAATGTCTTGAAAAAATATATCACTCTTGAATTAACATTGTAGTTAATACTATGATTAATGTTAATTAAAAATTAAACATGAGATATAAATAATAATAGAAGTACAATTGTTTGTATATATTGTATATATGATTAGTGCAAAGGTCTATATGTACACAGGGATATTTCACATGCCTGTACTGTGTATAAAATTAAACTACGTTCATGTTGTTTATAATGTGTATTTATAATAAGTTGTGCAAAGGACTTTTTAAAATTTTCAGAAATTTATTTTGTACTTGAAATTGTTTATAGAGTTAGGCGCAATAAGTGTTTAACTTCAGCCTAAACCCTTTCGGCGTTGTGATCCGGCTTCCGGATCACACATCTCTAGCATGTTTATGTCCTTTTTGTATTGTCCTATGTTTTGATCATGTTTTGGACTCTACCGATCCCGTTTGTTAGCGCACTTCCTTGTTTTGTATTGTCACCATGGCAACCTAATTACGCCTCCTGCACGGACTCACTACGCACACCTGTTTTGAATTATTTGTGTTGTATTTAAGACCACCTGCTACCTTGGTTCCTTCTGGCTGTTTCGTTTGCTCACGCAACAAGTTACGATTGCTTATCCTCATTGTTTTCACTCTGCTAAGTTTTAGCTTAGCTTTCCGCGCGCTCGGCTCGCGCTGCTTACGGACTTTTGAACTCTACCCTTGCTACAAGTAGCATTTAGCTTACCGTGCGGCGGCACGCCTTTTCTTTTCCTTTGTCAAGTGTTTTGTTGTGCTTTATTATTAAATCTGTTTCCTACGTCCACTCCTGCTTGCTCCCGTCTTTGGCATCTTGGGGCCGACACCTCCGCGCATCACAATGCGCCCACCATATCGTAACATTCGGTCTGTAACATTTTTTATTTTCAATCTATGAATGTACAACTGTTTTTTTGCTTTGTTGACCATTGACCGAAGAACAATAAACTTGAATAAACTAGAATTGCTAGGGATGTAGAACGTGTAAAACGCTGTGGGGAAAAAAAAAATACAATTCAGTAACGTTTAAGTATATAAACGTCCAATGTATACATGCACGTATTAAGTCTCTCTATACACGACTCTGGTCAGTTGCACTCATGGATAAAGAGAGAACGGCCAACTCGGTTTAAGGCAATGCCCTCCCCTTTAAGGATATGTGACTGCAGGCCGCTATGACTGTTGCTAACTTTCAGTTGATGCTATGTGTGCTATACGCGCTTCCTCGTTTGTTTTTCGGCATGTAAAAATGCTTTGTTGTGCTGTACCTGGCTGCTCCACTCACAAGAGTTGTGGAAATATTTCACATCACTTTCCTTACTACACAAAATACTTATAGTTTACTTATATAGGGCTATATAAGTAAACAATCAATGTTTACTTATATAGCCCTAAATCACTAGTGTCTCAAAGGGCTGCACAAACCACTACGACATCCTCGGTAGGCCCACATAAGGGCAAGGAAAACTCACACCCAGTGGGACGTCGGTGACAATGATGACTATGAGAACCTTGGAGAGGAGGAAAGCAATGGATGTCGAGCGGGTCTAACATGATACTGTGAAAGTTCAATCCATAATGGATCCAACACAGTCGCAAGAGTCCAGTCCAAAGCGGATCCAACACAGCAGCGAGAGTCCCGTTCACAGCGGAGCCAGCAGGAAAACATCCCAAGCGGAGGCGGATCAGCAGCGCAGATCAACTGGTCTAAAAAGGGAGAGAAGAAAAAAAAAGTGGAGCAACTTGTCGGAATGCGTCCCCGGACTTCTCTTGTCCAGGTGAGATGCATGATTTATGGTCTAAATGGCGTGGCTCGGTTGGCGTGCCAGCAACCTGAGGGTTCCTGGTTCAATCCCCACCTTCTACCAACGTCGTCACTTCCGTTGTGTCCTTGAGCAATACACTTCACCCTTGCTCCTGATGGGTCGTGGTTAGGGCTTCGCATGGCAGCTCCCGCCATCAGTGTATGATTGTATGTGTGAATGGGTGAATTTGGAAATGGTGTCAAAGCGCTGTGAGTACCTTGAAGGTAGAAAAGTGAAGTGAATTATATTTATATAGAGCTTTTTCTCTAGTGACTCAAAGCACTTTACATAGTGAAACCCAATATCTAAGTTACAATCAAACCAGTGTGGGTGGCACTGGAAGCAGGTGGGTAAAGTGTCTTGCCCAAGGACACAACGGCAGTGACTAGGTTGGCAGAAGCGGGAATTGAACCGAAAAGCGAATACAAGTTCAACCCATTTACCATTTACTAACCTGTAAGGCAGTGGTTCTTAACCTGAGTTCGGTGAGTCGGCCTCAGGGGTTCGGCGGAGGTCAAAACACACCGAACCCATCGTGTAAATACAAACTTCTCCCTATCGGCGTATTACAGATACGGCAACAGCTGACTGATTTGCAGCTGTGTAAATTGTTTTGAATTGGTTTTGTTGTTTGAACAAGGTGATGTTCATGCATGGTTCATTTTGTGCACCAGTAAAAAAAAACATGTTAAAACATTGGTATGGGAAACATATTCACCATTAATTATTTGCTTATTAACATGCAAATTAGTAACATATTGGCTCTTAACTATCAATCAATCAATCAATCAATGTTTATTTATATAGCCCCAAATCACAAATGTCTCAAAGGACTGCACAAATCATTACGACTACAACATCCTCGGAAGAACCCACAAAAGGGCAAGGAAAACTCACACCCAGTGGGCAGGGAGAATTCACATTCAGTGGGACGCCAGCGACAATGCTGACTATGAGAAACCTTGGAGAGGACCTCAGATGTGGGCAACCCCCCCCCTCTAGGGGACCGAAAGCAATGGATGTCGAGCGGGTCTAACATGATACTGTGAAAGTTCAATCCATAGTGGCTCCAAGACAGCAGTGAGAGTCCCGTCCACAGGAAACCATCTCAACTAGTCATTATTAAGTACTTATTAATGCCTTATTCGGCATTATAACCCTAACCCTCCAACCCTAACCATCCATCCATCCATTTTCTACCGCTTATTCCCTTTCGGGGTCGCTGGCGCCTATCTCAGCTACAATCGGGCGGAAGGCGGGGTACACCCTGGACAAGTCGCCACCTCATCGCAGGGCCAACACAGATAGACAGACAACATTCACACTCACATTCACACACTAGGGCCAATTTAGTGTTGCCAATCAACCTATCCCCAAGTGCATGTCTTTGGAAGTGGGAGGAAGCCGGAGTACCCGGGGGGAACCCACGCATTCACGGGGAGAACATGCAAACTCCACACAGAAAGATCCCGAGCCTGGATTTGAATCCAGGACTGCAGGAACTTCGTATTGTGAGGCAGACGCACTAACCCCTCTGCCACCGTGAAGCCCCTCAACAAATAACTCTAAATTAGGTCTTTATTACTTAGAATATGTTCCCATAGTGTCCAAATAACTCTAAATGAAGTCTTTCTTACTTAGAACACGTTCCCCATACTGAAGTGTTACCAAAAACATATAACTTTGTCTTGAATTTGAAATAAAAAAAACGTTTTATTTCTCACTAAAAAAAGGGTTTGGTGAATGCGCATTAGAAACTGGTGGGGTTCAGTACCTCCAACAAGGTTAAGAACCACTGCTGTAAGGTCTCACACTTGACAGCAAGAAGTCAAAGGAATTGTCTTCGGACGCCCTAAACAGAAATGTCTCGTGGCACACATCTGGGGAAGACTATAGAAAAATATATTCCGCCTTGAAGAAGGAAATGGAAATGGAAGACACCAGGACTCTTCTTAAAACTGGCCGGCTGTTTAAACTGAGCAATCAGGTAAGAAGAGTCATAGTCAGGGAGGGGACCAAGAACCCAATGGTCACTCTGTCAGAGCTATAGCATACCACTGTGGAGAGAGGAGAACCTTACATAGACCTTAAATAGACTCCCTTTTTAGACCAGTTGATCTGCCGTTTCTTTTCTTTTTCTTCTATGTCCCACTCTCCCCTGTGTAGGGGGTCCGGTCCGATCCGGTGGCCATGTACTGCTTGCCTGTGTATCGGCTGGGGACATCTCTGCGCTGCTGATCCGCCTCCGCTTGGGATGGTTTCCTGCTGGCTCCGCTGTGAACGGGACTCTTCTTAAAACTGGCCGGCTGTTTAAACTGAGCAATCAGGTAAGAAGAGTCATAGTCAGGGAGGGGACCAAGAACCCAATGGTCACTCTGTCAGAGCTATAGCATTCCACTGTGGAGAGAGGAGAACCTTACATAGACCTTAAATAGACTCCCTTTTTAGACCAGTTGATCTGCCGTTTCTTTTCTTTTTCTTCTATGTCCCACTCTCCCCTGTGGAGGGGGTCCGGTCCGATCCGGTGGCCATGTACTGCTTGCCTGTGTATCGGCTGGGGACATCTCTGCGCTGCTGATCCGCCTCCGCTTGGGATGGTTTCCTGCTGGCTCCGCTGTGAACGGGACTCTTCTTAAAACTGGCCGGCTGTTTAAACTGAGCAATCAGGTAAGAAGAGTCATAGTAAGGGAGGGGACCAAGAACCCAATGGTCACTCTGTCAGAGCTATAGCATTCCACTGTGGAGAGAGGAGAACCTTACATAGACCTTAAATAGACTCCCTTTTTAGACCAGTTGATCTGCCGTTTCTTTTCTTTTTCTTCTATGTCCCACTCTCCCCTGTGTAGGGGGTCCGGTCCGATCCGGTGGCCATGTACTGCTTGCCTGTGTATCGGCTGGGGACATCTCTGCGCTGCTGATCCGCCTCCGCTTGGGATGGTTTCCTGCTGGCTCTGCTGTGAACGGGACTCTCGCTGCTGTGTTGGATCCGCTTTGGACTGGACTCTCGCGACTGTGTTGGATCCATTGTGGATTGAACTTTCACAGTATCATGTTAGACCCGCTCGACATCCATTGCTTTCCTCCTCTCTAAGGTTCTCATAGTCATTATTGTCACCGACGTCCCACTGGGTCATTATTGTCACCGATGTCCCACTGGGTGTGAGTTTTCCTTGCCCTTATGTGGGCCTACCGAGGATGTCGTGGTGGTTTGTGCAGCCCTTTGAGACACTAGTGATTTAGGGCTATATAAGTAAACATTGATTGATTGATGATTGATTACAGAAGGACAGCCATTTCTGCAGTAATCTACTAATCAGGCCTGTACGGTAAAGTGGCAAGACGGAACCCTATCCTCATCCATCCATATTCTACCGCTCGTCCCTCTCGGGGTTTGGGGTTCTGGAACCTATCCCAGCTGCACTCGGCCAGAAGGCGGGGTAAACAGTCGACTAGTCACCAACTCTACGCAGGGCCAATACAGATAGACAGACAACAATCACACTCACATTCACACACTAGGGACAATTTAGTCTTGCCAGTCAACCTATCCCCAGGTGCATGTCTTCTGAGGTGGGAGGAAGCCAGACTACCCGGAGGGAACCCACGCATTCACAGGGAGAACATGCAAATTCCACACGGAAAGACTCCGAGCCCAGGGATTAAACTCAGCTCCTTCAAATTGTGAGGCACAAGCACAAACCCCTTTTCCACAGTGTTGCCTCATGCAGAAGCCATTCCTTTGTAAAAAGCACATGGCAACCCGCCGGGAGTTTGCCAAAATGGACCTGAAAAACTCTCGGACCATTAGAAACAAAATGATCTGGTCTGATGAAACAAATATTGAAGTTGGGCTGGGCGATATGGCCTTTTATTAATATCTAGATATTTTTAGGCCACGTCACAATGCACGATATATATCTCAATATTTTGCCTTAGCCTTGAATTAACACTCGATGCATATAATAACACCAGTATGATTATCCTATGTGTCTACATTAAAACATTCTTGTTCATACTGCATTAATATGTGCTAATTTCAAATTTTCATGCAGAGAAGGAACTCAAAACTAAGTCAATTGACCAAAATTTATCAAACAGTTATCAAGCAGTGTTACAAACATTTATGTAAATTCCAAAACAGAAAGTGCAAGGTTGTCAGAGACATTTTAAAACAAGCTATCGGTGCACTTTTGTGCATGATGTCACCAAGATGACATATCAAAACAACACTAAATTAAAGTTCACTTTTTGTACAGAACACCACTACAATATTTTAAAACACATAAAGTGCACTTTTGTGCATGATGTCACACAAGATATTTCAAAAACTGTCAAATAAAAAATAGCTGCATAATAGGAAATCAAACAGTGTATGTCCTTCGCCATGTGGTAGCTTACTGCGGACGTCATCTCCTTCTGTTGTTGACTATTTTTTTCTAGACTTTTGACAAGAACAAGAAAGTTTGATCACATTACGCCTGTACTGGCTCACCTGCACTGGCTTCCTGTGCACTTGAGATGTGACTTTAAGGTTTTACTACTTACGTATAAAATACTACACGGTCTAGCGCCATCCTATCTTGCCGATTGTATTGTACCATATGTCCCGGCAAGAAATCTGCGTTCAAAGGACTCCGGCTTATTAGTGATTCCCAAAGCCCAAAAAAAGTCTGCGGGCTGTAGAGCTTTTTCATTTCGGGCTCCAGTACTCTGGAATGCCCTCCCGGTAACAGTTCGAGATGCCACCTCAGTAGAAGCATTTAAGTCTCACCTTAAAACTCATTTGTATACTCTAGCCTTTAAATAGACTCCCTTTTTAGACCAGTTGATCTGCCGTTTCTTTTCTTTTTCTTCTATGTCCCACTCTCCTTTGTGGAGGGAGTCCGGTCCGATCCGGTGGCCATGTACTGCTCGCCTGTGTATCGGCTGGGGACATCTCTGCGCTGCTGATCCGCCTCCGCTTGGGATGGTTTCCTGCTGGCTCCGCTGTTAACGGGACTCTCGCTGCTGTGTTGGATCCGCTTTGGACTGGACTCTCGCGATTGTGTTGGATCCATTATGGATTGAACTTTCACAGTATCATGTTAGACCCGCTCGACATCCATTGCTTTCCTCCTCTCCAAGGTTCTCATAGTCATCATTGTCACCGACGTCCCACTGGGTGTGAGTTTTCCTTGCCCTTATGTGGGCCTACCGAGAATGTCGTAGTGGTTTGTGCAGCCCTTTGAGACACTAGTGATTTAGGGCTATATAAGTAAACATTGATTGATTGATTGACTATTTTTTTCATACGGTGTTGATGTGGAAATGGTTGCTTCGGCATTTTGTTGGCTGTGGCACCGGCCGAGATGTCAACATGCAGAGTTTCAAGCGCTCTTCATTCTCTAGTGCAGTGGTTCTCAAATGGGGGTAGTAGTACCCCTGGGGGTACTTGAAGGTATGCCAAGGGGTACGTGAGATTTTTTTTTAATATTCTGAAAATAGCAACAATTCAAAAATCTTTTATGAATATATTTATTGAATAATACTTCAACAAAATATGAATGTACTGTAAGCTCATAAACTGTGAAAAGAAAAGCAATAGTGCAATATTCAGTGTTGACAGCGGGATTCTTTGTGGACATGTTCCATAAATATTGATGTCAAAGATTTCTTCTTTTGTGAATAAATGTCCGGCTTCCTCCCACTTCCAAAGACATGCACCTGGGGATAGGTTGATTGGCAACACTAAATTGGCCCTAGTGTGTGAATGTTGTCTGTCTATCTGTGTTGGCCCTGCGATGAGGTGGCGACTTGTCCAGGGTGTACCCCGCCTTCCGCCCGATTGTAGCTGAGATAGGCACCAGTGCCCCCCGCGACCCCGAAAGGGAATAGCGGTAGAAAATGGATGGATGTTTAGAATTAAGTTCATGAATCCAGATGGATCTCTATTACAATCCCCAAAGAGGGAACTTTAAGTTGATGATTACTTCTGTGTGTAGAAATCTTTATTTGTAATTGAATCACTTGTTTATTTTTCAACACGTTTTTAGTTATTTCTATATCTTTTTTTCCAAATAATTCAAGAAAGACCACTACAAATGAGCAATATTTTGCCCTGTTATACAATTTAATAAATCAGAAACTGATGACATGGTGCTGTATTTTTCTTCTGTATCTCTTTTTATCAACCAAAAATGCGTTGGTCTGATTAGGGGGTACTTTAGTTAAAAAAAGTGTTCACAGAGGGTACATCACTGAAAAAAGGTTGAGAACCACTACTCTAGCGGGTGACTTTTCAAATGATGCTACACATTAGCATTGCTGCTACTTTTTGCAGCAATGCTTTTGCAGCATACTTGTAAAACATCTTCCCACTTGAAGCCAAACCACCGCCAGACGATGACTCCCGTGCTGTTTTTCTTAGGAATTAATTCTTCCTTCATTTATTACCAGATTCGCACCTTCTCTCTCTCGTATTTCCACTCACACCGCTCCGCTAGCATCACTGCCATAGATACCATACCGCTACCTCTCTGCTTCGCTAAAGCATATGACGTTGGGCGCGCCTCAGTACGTGAAGTGTGTAAGAAAGTGCGCTTGTTCTATGTCTCTGTGAGAAGCAGACAAGAAAGAGTGAGAAACACTTGCAGTGTAATTCCCGCAGCTAAAAGCAACTGCGTGAGAACGTATACTCGAATATCACAATATAGTCATTTTCTATATCGCACAGAGACAAACCCGCGATATATTGAGCATATCGATATATCGCCCACCCCTATATTAAAGAATCAATCAATCAATCAATGTTTATTTATATAGCCCCAAATCACAAATGTCTCAAAGGACTGCACAAATCATTACGACTACAACATCCTCGGAAGAACCCACAAAAGGGCAAGGAAAACTCACACCCAGTGGGCAGGGAGAATTCACATCCAGTGGGACGCCAGTGACAATGCTGACTATGAGAAACCTTGGAGAGGACCTCAGATGTGGGCAACCCCCCCCCCCTCTAGGGGACCGAAAGCAATGGATGTCGAGCGGGTCTAACATGATACTGTGAAAGTTCAATCCATAGTGGCTCCAACACAGCCGCGAGAGTTCAGTTCAAGCGGATCCAAGACAGCAGCGAGAGTCCCGTCCACAGGAAACCATCTCAAGCGGATCAGCAGCGTAGAGACGTCCCCAACCGATACAGGCGAGCGGTCCATCCTGGGTCTCGACGAGCGGTCCATCCTGGGTCTCGACTCTGGACAGCCAGTACTTCATCCATGGTCATCGGACCAGACCCCCTCCACAAGGGAGGGGGGGACATAGGAGAAAGAAAAGAAGCGGCAGATCAACTGGTCTAAAAAGGAGGTCTATTTAAAGGCTAGAGTATACAAATGAGTTTTAAGGTGAGACTTAAATGCTTCTACTGAGGTGGCATCTCGAACTGTTACCGGGAGGGCATTCCAGAGTACTGGAGCCCGAACGGAAAACGCTCTATAGCCCACAGACTTTTTTGGGGCTCTAGGAATCACTAATAAGCCGGAGTCTTTTGAACGCAGATTTCTTGCCGGGACATATGGTACAATACAATCGGCAAGATAGGCTGGAGCTAGACCGTGTAGTATTTTATACGTAAGTAGTAAAACCTTAAAGTCACATCTTAAGTGCACAGGAAGCCAGTGCAGGTGAGCCAGTACAGGCGTAATGTGATCAAACTTTCTTGTTCTTGTCAAGAACTCTTTGGTGTGAATACCAGGCGTCATCTTTGGAAGAAACCAGGCATCGCTCATCACCAGGCCAATACCATCCCTACAGTTAAAGGCCTACTGAAACCCACTAATACCCACCACGCAGTCTGATAGTTTATATATCAATGATGAAATATTAACATTGCAACACATGCCAATACGGCCTTTTTAGTTTACTAAATTGCAATTTTAAATTTCCCGGGAGTTTCTTCTTGAAAACGTCGTGTAATGACGACGTGTCCGCAAGATGTCCTGGGTTTTTAGGAAGTATGAGCGCTACGCACACACACACAGCTAAATGTCGTCTGCTTTAACGGCATAATTACACAGTATTTTGGAGATCTGTGTTGCTGAATCTTTTGCAATTTGTTCAATTAATATATATTCCTAACTCCATCAAAGTAGCAAGATGGAGTTGGGAAGCTTTAGCCTTTAGCCACAGAAACACGCGGTGATTCCTTGTTTAAAATTCCTGGAGGTGAAAATTTACTATGGATCAGAGCACGGTCAAGTGAACATGAAACACGACGGAATGTCAACCAGCAGGTTTCAGAGAAAAAAAATTGTGGTTAAAAAATCAGTTCTTACTGGAGAAAAGCTGAGCTTGTACCGTCCATAAGGCTGCCGTCGACTCCCCTGAGACACTGCGCGTCAAGACACCCGTGGACGTACACCTCCGACTATCAGGTACTATTTAACTCACTAAAACACTAGCAACACAATAGAAAGATAAGGGATTTCCCATAATTGTCCTACTATCCATCCATCCATTTTCTACCGCTTATTCCCTTTCGGGGTCGCGGGGGGCGCTGGCGCCTATCTCAGCTACAATCGGGCGGAAGGCGGGGTACACCCTGGACAAGTCGCCACCTCATCGCAGGGCCAACACAGACAGACAGACAACATTCACACAATTGTCCTACTAAATGTGTCTAAAAACATCGGAATCCGTCCCAATTACAAACGCGTTTTTTTTAAAAACTTTTTTTTGTTTGTTTGTTTTCTAGTCCGTCGCTATCAACATCCTCAAACACAAATCTTTCAGCCTCGCTCAAATTAATGGGGAAATTGTCGTTTTCTCGGTCCGAATAGCACTTTTTGTTGGAGGCTCCTATTATAAACAATGTGAATATGTGAGGAGCCCCCACACGTGTGACGTCATCGTCTGCGACTTCCGGTAGAGGCAGGGCTTTTGTCTTTGCACCGAAAGTTGATGTTCTCTACTAAATCCTTTCAGCAAAAATATGGCAATATCGCGAAATGATCAAGTATGACACATAGAATGGACCTGCTATCCCCGTTTAAATAAGAAAATCTCATTTCAGTGGGTTGTACTTGTACTTATATAGCGCCTTTCTACCTTTTTATGGAACTCAAAGCGCTTTGACACTATTATGTTAAGCATTCTGGAGGCAGCATCATGAGATGGGGATGTTTTTTAATGGCAGGAATTGGGAGACTAGTCAGGATAGAGGGAAATATGTATGCAGCATTGTACAGAGACATCTTGAATTAAAACCAACAATTCCTATCCAACCTGATTGTGCTTGAGAGGTGCTGCAAAGAGGAATGGGCAAAACTGCCCAAAGATCGGTGTACCAAGCTGGTGGCATCAACTTCAAAAATATTTGAGGCTGTTATTTCTGTCAATGGTGCATGAACAAAGTATTGAGCAAAGGATGTGAATACTTATGTAGATGTGATTTCTTAGTGTTTAATTTTTGATAAATTTGGGGGAAAAAAGGGTTTCACATAGTGGAATTTTGAGGACAGAAATGAAGGCAATCCATTTTAGAATAAGGCTTAGCCTAATAAAAAGGGAAGTACTTTCCAGAAGCGCTGTATATCTTAAAATGATGCAGTTCACCGCAGTTAGATAGATGCACAGCCTAAAGCATTATAAATTCCCAATAAAGAAAATATATTTAAAGTATATTGTGCATTGGAGGACATAACGTCAATCTTGTTATCTCACAAAAGGCATTTAAAAAAAGATGTCCAGAATCAAATGAAATCCATGCACTCCTTTGAGAGATGGCTAAGGACATGTGAGGCATTTTTCATTGCATCAGTCCATTTAACAATGCATGCAGCGGACAGAAGGGTGTATCTTTCCCTCATCCGTCTCTCTCCGTCCTCATCAAGGCCCAGCAGTGCACTCTATGCAGGAAATGGCAGCAAACGGGCCCGCCGTAATGCATTTATGATCACTGTAATTTCTCAGGGGAAAAAATGATTGCTAAAATGCCCACTGTGGAATTAAGCATGATAGAAAAGTTAAAAGCTTTTGTTAAATGCCAGATACAACTATGTTACCTGAAAAAGAAGAAAGTATTTCTTTGTGCTCTCATGCATTGAATAACCTTTACAAAGTGCTTTTTATACAGTACTTTTTAGCAACTCTGTATATTTTTATCAAGTGTCCTTTAAAGTAAATGCAGGAGAGAAAAAAAAAGTATTTTTCGCAGGTGATTGCAATAATGGCTGATGTAATGTAAATGCTTTGTTCTATTTTTGAATATTAGGTCTGCATGCACATATTTGCTGTTAAAAGTGATTGCACTGCCCCCCCCCCCATCCCCCTACCCCTCAAAAAAAAAAGTAAACTGACAGAGATAAACAGACATAGATTTAAAAACGGTGCAGCAACAACCATTTCCAATCCTGGACTGCAAAAGAAGAAAAATAAGCACTGTCTTGTGAAAACTACCGGCTTAAGACAATATAACAGCACTCAGGTGAAGACTCTCCAATTCTTGTCTGCTTCAGAGCTGGCGCTAAAAGCTGAAGCGAGAGTCCCGGGTGGTCATAAAAGTAACAGCAGCCGAAAGGTAGCATTTACTCTTCTATTTAGAATTCCTCACTTCAGGATATTTTCGCACCCACCTGAGTGCAAAAATGGAAATTACCTTTAATTTTTAAAGTGGATAATTTCACATTATTCCCTCCATCTATATCTTATTTTGTTCTCTTTTTTTCACGCTGGTCTTTTACGCGCACTACTTCTGCTCTTATGGAAAATGGAAAATTACAACATTTTAAATGAAAGTCTTTGGTCAAGGATAATTGCTCAAAGCACCATTATCAGTCAATCAAGACCAATGTACTGTTCACTTAATTCCTAGTGCTGTAATGTTATTGTCCATCCATGGGAACCTGCATGCTTTCCAAGAAAGAGAATAATCATCATTTAATTACATGTCGTTAAAGTGAACCAAACCATCCGTGCATCTTTGTTCCAGTTCTAGCATGTGGAAAAAAGGGGTTTTGATAGAACATGTCAAAAGTCCATTTACGTTTGCCCAGGTTTAAGTGTGTCCTCTATTTCAGTGTTTTTCAACCTTTTTTGAGCCAAGGCGTATTTTTTGGGTTGAAAAAAAAAAAAACAGGCACACCACCAGCAGAAATCATTAAGAAATTAAACTCAGTAGACAATAAAAAGATGTTGTTGCAATTGTTGGATTTGAATTCAAACCATAACCAACTATGCATCACTATAGCTCTCACATCACGACTTGACTTATTTTGAATTTTGTGGTTGTGCTCCCATGCAAAGTGTTTTAGTTCTTGTCTTGCGCTCCTATTTTGATGGCTTTTCCTGTTTTTTTTTTGGTATTTTCCTGTTGCAGTTTCATGTCTTCCTGTGAGACCTTTTCCCAGCACCTGCTTTGTTTGAGTAGTCAAGATATTTAGGTTGTTGCTATCTTTCCCCGGAAAAGGGTGTAGTGCCATCTCCGGGGTGGGGAGGAGACCCTGCCCCAAGTGGAGGAGTTCAAGTACCTAGGAGTCTTGTTCACGAGTGAGGGAAGAGTGGATCGTGAGATCGACAGGCGGATCGGTGCGGCGTCTTCAGTAATGCGGACGTTGTACCGATCCGTTGTGGTGAAGAAGGAGCTGAGCCGGAAGGCAAAGCTCTCAATTTACCGGTCGATCTACGTTCCCATCCTCACCTATGGTCATGAGCTTTGGGTCATGACCGAAAGGATAAGATCACGGGTACAAGCGGCCCAAATGAGTTTCCTCCGCCGTGTGGCGGGGCTCTCCCTTAGAGATAGGGTGAGAAGCTCTGCCATCCGGGAGGAACTCAAAGTAAAGCCGCTGCTCCTTCACATCGAGAGGAGCCAGATGAGGTGGTTCGGGCATCTGGTCAGGATGCCACCCGAACGCCTCCCTAGGGAGGTGTTTAGGGCACGTCCAGCTAGTAGGAGGCCACGGGGAAGACCCAGGACACGTTGGGAAGACTATGTCTCCCGGCTGGCATGGGAACGCCTCGGGATCCCCCGGGAAGAGCTAGACGAAGTGGCTGGGGAGAGGGAAGTCTGGGTTTCCCTGCTTAGGCTGTTGCCCCCGCGACCCAACCTCGGATAAGCGGAAGATGATGGATGGATGGATGGATAGCTTTCCATATTTTGTGGACATTGTTGTCATGTCATGTACGGATGTGTTTTGTTGACGCTGTAAGTCTTTGCTGTAGTCCAACATTCCGTTTTTGTTTACTTTGTCGCCAGTTCTGTTTTAGTTTCGTTCCGCATAGCCATCCCTAAGCTTTAATGCATTTTCTTAGGGGCACTGACCTTTTGTTTATTTTGGATTTAAGCATTAGACACCTTTTCATCTGCACACTGCCTCCCGCTGTCGTCTGTATATTGTGATCACGACAAACCATCGTCGTCTCACACAACATGTTCCCGACATCTACAAAGCAATTAGCTACCAGCTTCCACCTACGGATATTGAGGAGAATAACATGGTTACTCTGCAGAGCTCTAGACAGCTCCGACACTCAACAATGACACATTAGTTGCAGATTATAATTACTGTTTTGAAAAAAAATATTTTAAGCCAAATAGGTGAAACTACATAATCTCCCACAGCACACCAGACTGTATCTCACGGCACATAGTGGTTGAAAAACAGTGCTCTAATTTATTAACTAGTACCGTTAATTTTTTTTTTTTTTTAATGAAATTAATCACACTTGTTTATTTTTTTAATCCTATTTTTCAATCAAGATTCAGAATACATTTGACTTTTTTTGTACTTTTTATTTTTTTGTACATTTCTGAATTTGGATTAATAATGATTAATCACAGGCTATTGCTTGCTTGAATAACTTTAAATTACTTAAAAAAGACCACAATATTTGGACACAAATGAAATTTTATTGCCAGAATGTCATTCATGAACATTTTGCACTGATTAATCACTGACCTTATAACAACCTGTGCCATCTTTCAGGTAACCATGGTGAAGTTAATGAAGCATGTGGGTTCAAAATAAACTGTGTGATTAATCTGCATATATATATACATATGTATATTTTTTTGTCCTGTCCAGCTTCTCAGGCAAATCATATAGTTGATGTAGATGCCCATATCGGCTGTTCAGATTTACTTTACAAAAGAGAAGTGTAGGATACTTCTCTTGTTGTCTTATTTGAATGTGACTTTATTAAATGTATTTATATTATCATTTGGTGCAGCCGGGCCGGGGCAGGAGGGGATAGAAAGAGAAAAAAAGGAAGACGGAGGGGGAAATTGTGGGGATAAGAGGGGGATTAGACAGAGAGACAAAAACAACAACAGCAAATACAACAATAACAACAACAACAATAGAACAACACCAGCACATACATAACATGTACAAATATGATCGTAAAAGTGATAGCAAATAAGCAGTTATTGAAATAAATAATATAGTAATGACAATGAGCATATTTACACTAAAAATGGAGCAATATAAATACCAATAAAAAAAGCGCTATTGATCATGAACAAAACCAATAGATTACCTCTATTATCAACAATAAATTTGTTCAAATGCAACGATACGTATACATAATGATAGTTAGAAAGATAATTTAAAAAAAATAAATAAATTAATTAAAAAAAAAACAACAAACAAAGAAGAAGGAATACCGAAAGATGAAAGGGAAGAGAGAGAGGCAACCTATATTAATCTTGTAGATTGTTATAGTAACAATGGTTTAAACTCTGTCAATATGCCTTGTGTTACCCAGTTTACCCTAGGGCAACAGCATTAATATATGTTTGATGAAACATGATTATGTGCATGAGTGTATGTATGTATATGTACTTGTATATGAACAGAATGTGTATATGAATGTTTGTACAGTAAATGTATATGTACTTGTATATGAACAGAATGTGTATATGAATGTTTGTACAGTAAATGTATATGTACAGTATATGTATGTTTGTTTGTACAGTGATTGTATATGTACAGTATATGTATGTTCGTACCGTGAATGTGCGCGTGGATGGACGGACTTGGAGTATGTAGGTATGTAATGTATTTGTGTATGTATGTGGGCGCGTAGGTACCAATGTATGGACGTTTGTATGTATGAGTAATGGTGTGTGTTGTGTTAGTATATGTGTGTTTGTATGTACAATATATTTGAGCCCTAGTGTGCGTGGGAGCCAGAGTGCGGACCCAGCCGCCCAGAGAGCCCAACCCAAACAGCAGGTGTGGCGCCCAGGGAACCAGGGACCACCCGCCCCACGCAGCCAGGCCGGCCGGCGGCGGTAGCCCCAGAGCCCGGCCCATCGCACCGCCCGGAAGAGCCGGCAGCAGGCCCCAGACAGACGCGTCCGGCAGAGGACAGGGCACGAGAGAAGCAGCGGATGGCCAGACCCCAAGCCAGCGAGAGAGATCCCCCCCACACGGGCAGAAAGATGGGACGCCCCGCCCGGGGGAACCCAGAGACTCCCCGCAGCCGGACGGGAAGACCGCCCCGGCCCCACCAGCACCCGGGCCCCCCCGACCCCACCCCCACCCCCGTGGAGCACTGCGCGGCCCACACCAGGCCACCCCACCCGCAGGGACCCCAACGATGGAGATGGAACAACCAGCAACCGCCCTGTCGAAGTCCGCCCCCTGAGGGAGGGGAGAAAAGGAAAAAAAAATTAAAATAAAACAAAACAAAACAAAACAAACAACAACAAAAAAAAATAATAATAAATTAAATTATATATATATATATATATATATATATATATATATATACATATATACATATACACGTACATATACATACACGTACATATACATATATACACATACATACATACACATCCATACACATATACACACATAAATACACACACATACACACATACATACACACATACACATACATACACACACACACATACACACATATATATACACACATACACACATATATATACACACACATACATACATATGTATACATACACACACACATACATATATATACATACACATATATATACATACATGCACACATACACATATATACATACACATACATACATATATACCCACATACATACACACATATACACACATATATATATATACATACATGCACACATACACATATATACATACATACATACATACATACATTCATATACACACATACCTCCGCATACATATATACACAAAAAAATAAATAAATAAATAAAAAATAAGCTCACAGACAGGCTGACACACAACCTCACTACCCCAGCAGCTGGCCGACTCGCAGCAACTCAGAATACCCTGCAGCACCAAGCTACCACAATGGATGAGGGGACTAGACCCAGCCGGCCCCAACCAAGAAGGACCCCTGGAAGGGATGGACGGCGGGACCCAGGGGCCCCAGACATGCAGCCCGGATGCAGTAGCCTGAGGCGCTGACCCCGATTGACCAGCATGCCCAGAGCGTATCCCCAGGAATATACATACACATATGTACATATATACAGTATACTGTACATACACACATACATACACACACACATACATATACAACTATATACATCTGCATATATACATACACACACGTGTGTGTATGTATATATTCATACATACACATACCGGCATACATATTATATAGCCATATATATATCTACTAGGGGTGGGCAAATTAATGCGTTAATTATGAGTTAACTCATCAATCTATTAACGTCGACAATTATTTTATCGCACATTTGCGTATGTTGTTTACATGCTTTTATTTTGTTAACGCCTTTTCTTAACAAGATGGCGGCGCCCGGACGGGCTTCGACGTCGAGGGGCTCTTGGTAAAGATGGAACATTTGGCAAAAATACCGGACAATTCTGCAAATTTCATGGCTGGCTTACAGCGTGGTCACTCCGGGATCACTTACGACCGCCAGACAATTCTGGATGTGGATAGATCGGGCCGTTTTGGACTGAATGACGCGTGCTCGCTAGACCGGCTAGGTAGCATGGGAATACTTTGCCGGCTACATCCAGCAGCTTGTGAAGCAGCGGAGTATATGTGTTGTCTGTCTATTTATGAATAATGCAGACGAGGAGTGTTGGCTGAGTTCTTAACGTTTGCTTTCAGAGCGTGCATATAACAACATACAAGATGCCGTCATGGCGACACAACCTATACCGGGCTACCGCGCATGCTCGTGACTCCTGTTGCATGCTGGGTAGGGTAGTTCTTTATGTCCCTGGCTCATAACATCACAATATAGTACCATGTATATGCGTTCAGTTTATCAAAGCACCAAGCAGAAATTGGAAAATTCCCATCATATCAATTCCTAGATATGGTCATAATTATTTTAAGTGCACTACGCGGAATAAACACAACATTATTAATATTGCTACTACAGATAATTTGATCAAAATTTCCCTAAAACAGCCCACTACCTATAATATAGGTTTTTTAAACATAAGATCCCTGATAAAAAAAATGTTTCTGCTGTTACCTCAGAAATTGCCTGTTCGGATGTTATGATTGTGGCTCAGAGATTTGTATGTAGATTATATTTATTTTCCATAACAAACAGGATAACTTAAATACCCTGGCAGTGGTAGTAATAAGCTTAAATGTTTGTATTTACATTTTTTGAGTTGATTTTCATAAAATATGCTATTTAACTGCTACTGTTTAACAAGAACTGATTTAAATTGTGTTTGCACAACAAATGTTTTGGCGCTTTTGTTCATGTGGGGGGATATTCCAATAAAGGTGCACTACACACTACTTTTGAATTCATTATTGGGCTTTGCGTATACAATGCAGTTAATCGCGATTAATCAGAGAAATAGTGCGATTAACTTCGATTACAAATTTTAATCGTTGCCCAGCCCTAAGATATACATATATATATATATACATATACACATACATATATACACATATATATATATACACATACACATACATATACACATACATACACAAATACACATATATACACATACACACATACATACATACATATATATACATATATACACATACACATACACATACATACATACATACACACAGATACACACATATACATACACTTATATATGCACAAACATACACACATACATACACATGTATACATATATAAAAACATAAATATTAACATACATAAATATATACATACATATACACGCATACACATACATACATATGTATACATACCCACACATGCACATACGCACATACATATACACATCTGTGAACACACACATACTTGTAACCATACATGCACACCAATATACGTACATACACACATTTGCATCACATACACACGCCCAAATATCTATACGACAACAAATCCATACGCATGTCGGAGGGACAGCAATGAAGTCCAGGCATCCACTGTCCGCTGAGAACTAGCCGAACACCCGAGCCCCACAGGTCCGGCCGCGTAGTTGTTATTTTTTTTTAATGAAATGAATCACACTTGTTTATTTTTTTAAACCTATTTTTCAATCAAGATTCAGAATACATTTGACTTTTTTTGTACTTTTTATTGGTGCTGTGAAAGAATTTTTATAATAAGATTAATAACATTTTTGAATTTGGATTAATAATGATTAATCACAGGCTATTGCTTGCTTGAATAACTTTAGATTACTTAAGAAAAGACCACAATATTTGGACACGAATTAAATTTTATTGCCAGAATGTCATTCATGAACATTTTCCACTGATTAATCACTGACCTTATAACAACCTGTGCCATCTTTCAGGTAACCATGGTGAAGTTAATGAAGCATGTGGGTTCAAAATAAATTGTGTGATTAATCTGCATATATAAAAGGTTGATGCGATCATTTATTTGGATTAAACACATTAGTGAACTTGTAAAATTTTACAGCACTTATATTAACATATATTTTTCATAAAGGCCAATCCACTAAATCCGTGCCATGTGCTTGTTGTAACTCTCAAAATGAACTTCAAATATAGTTTTTTTCCAACCCTAAATCTGATAATAAACGTAAAAAACGATTCAACATGTGATAAATTATTCAACTTTTGTAAAAGGTTCCAAAGCTAATGTTGACTAGACTTTAAATAACAGGAGTGAGTCTTAAGCATAGAATTAGCAAATACAGTATTAACTCAACTTACAAACTTGATTGGTTCTGTGACAGCTCTTATTCAAAACACTTTCATCTAAAACCAACATCACCAATTAGAATTAATTAAAAATGGATTGAATCGGTGGTGGCCACCAAACATTCAAATATTTAACATGTAACATGCCTTTTTAAAAACAAAAACAAACTTTTAGATCAGAGATAGTGCATGTTTACAAACAATACAATAGAATGTACGACAAATAACTACAGTAGTTTATGAAGAAATTAAAAATAATGTACAGTATTTACCTTGGAGAGTAGACTTCTCCTAAATGTTTAAAGGGTGATTCCTATTTTCGATGCTCAGTCCGCCGACTGGAAGGAATAGCTGGCACAACAGCAAAATGTTTATCTCCATACAACATGTGGATCCGCTCCCCTAAGTCAAAAATCCTCTATTGCGGCAAATTGACTACATTTCTTACAAGTAATATCGTCACTGGAGGACTGGAGGATGAGGCTAAATATGCTACACACAAAAGAAAAAAATACAGGAACAGGTAAGACATTTGCTAAAATATCTGCCAAACCTGCTTAACCTCTTTTTTTGTAGCTTTCGAAGATGACATTAAGCAACAGCCTGCAGTTTCCTTTCAGTTGGACACACACATCTCTAACTTTGACCATTCTAAGGCATTTCAAGGATTTATCTCACCTTCTGAGTAGCCTCTGATTTACTAATGGTTTCTAACGTTGTAAAAATGTATAGAATGAATATTTAATTTCAACATGTCTGTCAACGAAGATTTGCTTCCAGCCTGCGAAACATAGTCATTTTGATAGTTGGCTAATATAACTAATAAAAACACTTACGTAGTGTGTTGCCTACATTATAACATTTATATAAGACTTTTAAAGTCGTTTTGATAGTAGGCTATAATAGCTAATATAGACACTTAAGTCATGTGTTGCCTTCATTAAAACATTTATAGAGGACTTTTAAAGTCGTTTTGATTGTAGGCTATTGTAGCTAATATCAATCAATCAATCAATCAATGTTTATTTATATAGCCCCAAATCACAAATGTCTCAAAGGACTGCACAAATCATTACGACTACATCATCCTCGGAAGAACCCACAAAAGGGCAAGGAAAACTCACACCAGTGGGCAGGGAGAATTCACATCCAGTGGGACGCCAGTGACAATGCTGACTATGAGAAACCTTGGAGAGGACCTCAGATGTGGGCAACTCCCCCCCTCTAGGGGACCGAAAGCAATGGATGTCGAGCGGGTCTAACATGATACTGTGAAAGTTCAATCCATAGTGGCTCCAACACAGCCGCGAGAGTTCAGTTCAAGCGGATCCAAGACAGCAGCGAGAGTCCCGTCCACAGGAAACCATCTCAAGCGGATCAGCAGCGTAGAGATGTCCCCAAACCGATACAGGCGAGCGGTCCATCCTGGGTCCCGACGAGCGGTCCATCCTGGGTCTCGACTCTGGACAGCCAGTACTTCATCCATGGTCATCGGACCGGACCCCCTCCACAAGGGAGGGGGGGACATAGGAGAAAGAAAAGAAGCGGCAGATCAACTGGTCTAAAAAGGAGGTCTATTTAAAGGCTAGAGTATACAGATGAGTTTTAAGGTGAGACTTAAATGCTTCTACTGAGGTAGCATCTCGAACTGTTACCGGGAGGGCATTCCAGAGTACTGGAGCCCGAACGGAAAACGCTCTATAGCCCGCAGACTTTTTTTGGGCTCTAGGAATCACTAATAAGCCGGAGTCTTTTGAACGCAGATTTCTTGCCGGGACATATGGTACAATACAATCGGCAAGATAGGATGGAGCTAGACCGTGTAGTATTTTATACGTAAGTAGTAAAACCTTAAAGTCACATCTTAAGTGCACAGGAAGCCAGTGCAGGTGAGCCAGTACAGGCGTAATATGATCAAACTTTCTTGTTCTTGTCAAAAGTCTAGCAGCCGCATTTTGTACCAACTGTAATCTTTTAATGCTAGACATGGGGAGACCCGAAAATAATACGTTACAGTAATCGAGACGAGACGTAACAAACGCATGGATAATGATCTCGGCGTCTTTAGTGGACAGAATGGAGCGAATTTTAGCGATATTACGGAGATGAAAGAAGGCCGTTTTAGTAACGCTTTTAATGAATATAGACACTTACACCATGTGTTGCCTTCATTAAAACACTTATATAAGTATTTTTATTTTTTTCAGCTCCAGACAGATTAGTATTTTGTATTTTTGGTCCAATGTGGCTCTTTCAACGTTTTGGGTTGCCGACTCCTGTATTAGACTACAGGATTTGACCAATAAGAAAATTGGTTATCCAAGACGAACTGTGAAAGGCATAAATCATGGGTATCCCAGTACCATATCAATTATATTACCTTGAGCAACAAAATGAATTTCCAAAATACAAAAAGGTTTAATTGAGCTGTAACTATCTATCACTCATCTAACACCTTTAATAATCAGCATGATTTTGCAACAGTCCACTTTTTTATTAATATCGTGAACTTTAGCATATTAAACCATTTTCAACATCATTAAAACATAAATTTAAGAAACATGCCGAATTTTCGACCACGAGCAGGGTTAGAACCCAAGACCTTCAGCATTGCATTGCAAGTACTAATGACATCCAACACGAAGCGACCAGAAGTGACGGAGAAAATCTTGCTTCCATGTTTTTATCAGTAACAGAGCATGACGTGGCCGGTATATATTTGGGGCAAGATGTTATATGAAGCACCTTGTCATTCAAAAATTTACATTTCAATGTGCTTCTTCACCCAAAACAAAGCCCTACGCAGAGCGCGTCTTCTGCATTTAGGACGGGGCGGCACCTGACTAACTTTATTATACCGATAGCGATTCACATCAGTTGCATTCATGTGAAACCATCATTATTATTTAATGTTAAAGGCCTACTGAAACCCACTACTACCCACCACGCAGTCTGATATCATATCATATCAATGATGAAATATTAACATTGCAACACATGCCAATACGGCCTTTTTAGTTTACTAAATTGCAATTTAAAATTTCCCGGGACTTTTTTCTTGAAAACGTCGCGTAATGATGACGTGTACGCGTGATGTCACGGGCTGTTATGAATATGAGCGCTGCGCACACACACAGCTAAAAGTCGTCTGCTTTAACAGCATAATTACACAGTATTTTGGAGATCTGTGTTGCTGAATCTTTTGTAATTTGTTCAATTAATATTGGAGAAGTCAAAGTAGAAAGACGGAGTTGGGAAGCTTTAGCCTTTAGCCACACAAACACACGGTGATTCCTTGTTTAAAATTCACGGAGGTGAAACTTTAGTATGTATCACAGCGGACATGGATCCCGACCACATGTCAACCAGCAGGTTTCGGTGAGAAAATTGTGGTTAAAAAGTCGCCTCTTACCGGATATCAGCTGTGCTAGTACTGTCTATACAGCTGCCGTCGACTTCCCCGAGACACTGCGCGTCAACACCCGGCCGTGGCCGTATCAGGTACAGTTAAACTCACTAAAACACAAGCAACACAATAGAAAGATAAGGGATTTCCCAGAATTATCCTAGTAAATGTCTCTGCAAACATATGAATCCATCTCAATGCAACGTGACTGAGCATTGTTAAACCATCTTTTTAATTCGTTCATTTCTTTTGTGTGTTCTCTCATGAACAAAACACAGTTGTATCATCTGCAATAATACTAAATTTAAGTCATTTGTAACTTTACACAGTTGCTTGTAATATTGAGCCCTAAAACCTAAGATCTCTGTAGAAGCGTATTCGCCTATCCGCACCTATTGCTTCCTGTTGGTTAAGTAGCTTCTTACCAAGTATAAGACCAACCCTCTGATTCCATAGCATTTTAATTTGTTTATTAAGATATTACAAAGTATGATTGATTATGTCAAATGCTTTTGTTAGGTCCATAAACACTGTAGCAGCACATTTTAAAAAAAATATTGCATTGGTGATCTCCTCCGTTATTTATTTGTTAAACATATTTTCAATAATTTTAGAACATTGTGGAAGTAGAGAAACAGGTCTGGTGTTTGTCTCCAATCTTATAAATTGGTACGACTTTTGCTATTTTCCATATCAAATCCGTTACAATCAGTTGATTTCGTGGATTTACTTTTTTTTCACAATATCAATTACTTCCTCTTTTGTCACACCTTTGAGGAACATCGAGTGGGGATTTCTGTCTATAGTGTCATTCAAGTCCTCAACTGACTCAGGATCTGGAAAATTTTCCTCCAAATTTGGTCCAATGTTCACAAAGTACTTATTGAAGCTATCAACTACTTCATTCATACTAAAACAAATTATGAACAAAGCAAACTATAATCTGCTACCCAAGAATGTACAACAATTTTCTCAACAAAAGAGGAGATATAACCTTAGAGAAAAGTCTAAAGTAAAACATTTATATGCGGGTACAACACTTAAAACGAGGGCGGTATAGTTCGGTTGGTAGAGCGGCCGTGCCAGCCACTTGAGGATTCCAGGTTCCATCCCCACTTCAGCCATACTAGTCACTGCCGTTGTGTCCTTGGGCAAGACGCTTTACCCACATGTTCCCAGTGCCACCCACACTGATTTAAATGTTATTTAGATATTGGGTTTCGGGCTTCACGGTGGCAGAGGGGTTAGTGCGTCTGCCTCACAATACGAAGGTCCTGCAGTCCTGGGTTCAAATCCAGGCTCTGGATCTTTCTGTGTGGATTTTGCATGTTCACCCCGTGAATGCGTGGGTTCCCTCCGGGTACTCCGGCTTCCTCCCACTTCCAAAGACATGCACCTGGGGATAGGTTGATTGGCAACACTAAATTGACCCTAGTGTGTGAATGTGAGTGTGAATGTTGTCTGTCTATCTGTGTTGGCCCTGCGATGAGGTGGCGACTTGTCCAGGGTGTACCCCGCCTTCCGCCCGATTGTAGCTGTGATAGGCGCCAGCGCCCCCCGCGACCCCGACAGGGAATAAGCGATAGAAAATGGATGGATATTGGGTTTCACTATGTAAAGCACTTTGAGTCTCTAGAGAAAAAAGCTATATAAATATAATTCACTTCACTAAAACTTTTAGCATATCGGTATGTGGAATTAAATTATGGAACGGATCAACCCGCCAAACACAGGACAATATAAGAAAGACACTACATATTATGGATCATATACAAAGAAAAAACATCGAAGCAGTTGTTATAAGTGTGAATGCTGAAAAGGCCTTCGATTCGGTCAATTGGAATTTTCTCTACAGAGTTCTATACAAATTTGGCTTTCAGGATACAATCATTAAAACTATACAGGCATTATATAATAATCCTACCGCTAGGATTAAAGTAAATGGATACTTATCAAACAGTTTTCCCCTAGAAAGGGGCTCTAGACAGTGATGTGCATGGTCACCATTACTCTTTGCATTATATCTGGAACCATTAGCCCAGTCCATCAGACAAAACGAAGATATTAAGGGAATTAGGATTAAAGGAAGAGAGTATAAATTGGCCTGCTATGCGGACGACATTTTGGTCTATCTTGGACACCCAACATACTCGCTCCCTATGTTAATGCAATCACTTGAAATGTATGGTCAATTATCAGGATATAAAATTAATATAGGTAAAACCCATCTACTCTCATCTAATTATAACCCACCAGGGGAAATCAGAAGTGGTTACCCTCTGAAATGGCAAACGGAATCTTTTAAATATTTGGGCATTAATTTGTCAAAAGATCTAACAAAATTATCAGAATACAATTATCTACCCATACATACAAAAATAAAAGATGATATAGTAAGATTGAACTTAATTCCTTTTTTTAGCCTTAGTTCTGGAATCGATTCCATTCAAATGAATGTACTGCCGAGACTGCTATACCTGTTCCAAACCCTACCAATAGAGATGAACCAAAATCAATTTAATGAATGGGACAAAATGCTATCAAGGTTTATATGGCAAAGTAAAAGGCCAAGAGTTCGTCTCAAAACTTTACAATTGGTCAAACAAAAAGGAGGATGGGGTTTACCTTGCCTCCAACATTATTATTTTGCAGCCCAGATGAGAGCAGTGATATGCTGGTGCAACCCGTCATATGTTGCTCAATGGAAAATTATTGAAGAAGAAATGCCATCCATCCCCATACAAGCAATCCTGGCAGATAGCAATTTACAAGCCCACATAAATAACATTGATAATCCATGGGTGAAATGAACCCTTAAAGTATGGAAAAAGATCATCACAAGAAGGTCAGTGACTTCACTATAAAAGTGGGTGACATTGTTATCACCAGGAAGGATGAGATCACCTCCCTAGGTTCCATTCTAGAGGCCAATCTTTCCTGTGATAAAATGGCAATCAAGGTGATCAAAAAGGTCAACCAAAGAACGAGATTCCTCTACAGAATCTCCTCTCTGGTCAACAAAAGCACCTTGAGGATTCTAGCGGGAACTCTCATTCAACCCTTCTTCGATTACGCTTGCACCTCCTGGTACCCCAGCACCTCCAAAACCCTCAAATCTAGACTCCAAACATCCCAGAATAAGCTAATCCGGTTACTTTTAGACCTCCACCCCAGATCACACCTCAATCCAACCCACTTCTCCAAAGTGGGCTGGCTCAGGGTGGAGGACAGAGTAAAACAACTTGCACTGAGCCTAGTCTATAAAATCCGCTACACCTCCTTGATACCGCAGTACATGTCAAATTACTTCCTTAATGACCGCCATAACCACAACACCAGGGGGAGCTCCACAAACCACGTTAAACCCAGATTTCGATCTAACAAAGGTCTTAACTCATTCTCTTTCTACGCCACATCAATGTGGAATGCACTCCCAACAGGTATAAAAGTAAGTGCATCTCTATATTCCTTCAAAACCGCTCTAAAACAACACCTCCAGGCTACTTCAACACTTTACTAATACCCTCCTCCATTCACATCCCATCTCCCCGGATTATAAACAACTCAAATGTACTTCTAATGTATATACTTGTTCTTATGCTATGTGAACTCACTATGTTCTCTGCTGGCTGTACATATCCTACTAAATAAGACCTACACTGTTTCAATGTCCACATTTCTCTGTTGATGCAATTGTTGATGACTGAAGTTCTGATATCAACCAAAGCTCCCCACCCACCCCCCGGATTGTAAATAATGTAAATAATTCAATGTACATACTATGATGATTAACTTGTGTGATGACTGTATTATGTTGATAGTATATATTTGTACCATGAACGTGGACCCCGACTTAAACAAGTTGAAAAACTTATTCGGGTGTTACCATTTAGTGGTCAATTGTACGGAATATGTACTGTACTGTGCAATCTACTAATAAAAGTATCAATCATAAAGGAACACAAACTCAAGAGCGATATTGCCGTTCTCAATTGGTGTGCCTATGATATACAGTTTGCACCTAATAAATTAGACTCAAGATTTAAGGACTGGATATCTAAGGGTATAACAGCTTTATGTAGGGTAATGGAAAATAAAAAAAATGCTTAGTTTTGAAACTATGAAAAGGACATATATATTACAAAACCAACATTTTCATCGATATCTGCAGTTGCGACATTTTGTTAATATGAAGGCGAAAAGCGTTACAAAGACGAAAATATGTTTGATTGAATTGTTTACAAAAGCTTACAATCCCACCTAGTACCAACTTCGTCACGTCCGTTGTGTCCTGAGCAAGACACTTCACCCTTGCTCCTGATGGGTGCTGGTTGGCGCCTTGCATGGCAGCTCCCTCCATCAGTGTGTGAATGTGTGTGTGAATGGGTTAATGTGGAAGTAGTGTCAAAGCGCTTTGAGTACCTTGAAGGTAGAAAAGCGCTATACAAGTACAACCCATTTATCATTTATTTATTTACAATTCAGAAATTATCGATAAAACTGTTTCATGCTTGTATAAGTGTTTGTTGAATATGAAATTATATCAATCAATCAATCAATGTTTATTTATATAGCCCCAAATCACAAATGTCTCAAAGGACTGCACAAATCATTACGACTACAACATCCTCGGAAGAACCCACAAAAGGGCAAGGAAATCTCACACCCAGTGGGCAGGGAGAATTCACATTCAGTGGGACGCCAGCGACAATGCTGACTATGAGAAACCTTGGAGAGGACCTCAGATGTGGGCAACCCCCCCCCTCTAGGGGACCGAAAGCAATGGATGTCGAGCGGGTCTAACATCATACTGTGAAAGTTCAATCCATAGTGGCTCCAAGACAGCAGTGAGAGTCCCGTCCACAGGAAACCATCTCAAGCGGATCAGCAGCGTAGAGATGTCCCCAACCGATACAGGCGAGCGGTCCATCCTGGGTCCCGACGAGCGGTCCATCCTGGGTCTCGACTCTGGACAGTCAGTACTTCATCCATGGTCATCGGACCGGACCCCCTCCACAAGGGAGGGGGGGACATAGGAGAAAGAAAAGAAGCGGCAGATCAACTGGTCTAAAAAGGAGGTCTATTTAAAGGCTAGAGTATACAGATGAGTTTTAAGATGAGACTTAAATGCTTCTACTGAGGTAGCATCTCGAACTGTTACCGGGAGGGCATTCCAGAGTACTGGAGCCCGAACGGAAAACGCTCTATAGCCCGCAGACTTTTTTTGAGCTCTAGGAATCACTAATAAGCCGGAGTCTTTTGAACGCAGATTTCTTGCCGGGACATACGGTACAATACAATCGGCAAGATAGGCTGGAGCTAGACCGTGTAGTATTTTATACGTAAGTAGTAAAACCTTAAAGTCACATCTTAAGTGCACAGGAAGCCAGTGCAGGTGAGCCAGTATAGGCGTAATATGATCAAACTTTCTTGTTCTTGTCAAAAGTCTAGCAGCCGCATTTTGTACCAACTGTAATCTTTTAATGCTAGACATTGGAAGACCCGAAAATAATACGTTACAGTAATCGAGACGAGACGTAACAAACGCATGGATAATGATCTCGGCGTCTTTAGTGGACAAAATGGAGCGAATTTTAGCGATATTACGGAGATGAAAGAAGGCCGTTTTAGTAACGCTTTTAATGTGTGACTCAAAGGAGAGAGTTGGGTCGAAGATAATACCCAGATTTTTTACAGAGTCACCTTGTTTTATTATTTGGTTGTCAAATGTTAAAGTTGTATTATTAAATAGAGGTCGGTGTCTAGCAGGACCGATAATCAGCATTTCCGTTTTTTTGGCATTAAGTTGCAAAAAGTTAGCGGACATCCATTGTTTAATTTCATTAAGACACGCTTCCAACTGACTACAGTCCGGCGTGTTGGTCAGCTTTAGGGGCATGTAAAGTTGGGTGTCATTATACTTAACCTCATATATATAAAACAAAATGGGAGAAGGAAGGAGGGATAACTATATCAGAGGAAGAATGGACAACAATATGGAAATATCAATGGACTTGTACCAGCTCACCCAAGTGGAGGGAGTTTGGCTGGAAAAGTTTGATCCGATTTTTCATTACACCTTCTCAGAAGTCTCACTATGATAACTCCCCTGCCTGCTGGAGAAATTGTGAGAATTCAAACGCAAACCACTACCATGTTTTCTGGGACTGCTCTACCATAAAGGACTATTGGAAAGAGATACACCAAGGTTTACAGGATATTTTTAAACGAGAAATACCCCTTGAAAGTAAAACTTTGTTTTTTGGACTTGCACCTCAAGATTGGCTAAAGAAAGATAAATACTTAATGAATATCCTACTGGTGGCTTGCAAAAAGACCATCACTAGGAATGGGATATCCCAGGAGAGCCCAACTTTGAAGCGATGGATGGAAACCACAATGGATATATATAAAATGGACAAGATAACTGCCTTTATTAATTATAAATTGGAGAAATTTGCCTCATACTGGGAAAACTGGGTCAATTATGTCAAGCCCCATAAGCCTGATTTAAAACTCTGGAATTAGTGTACTGTTTAAAAAAAAAAGATTACTCCCTATATGCGTGCATATACATATAAGTATCTGTATATATTTATCTTATTTTATTTCTGTTCATTACTATTAATGTATTATTTATTTTTTGCTGATTTAATTGATGTATGTGTAGATACTACCTTGTTTTTGTTATCTCTGTTTCTTTTTCTTTTTTTGGGGGGGGTGAGTGGTAAACAAAAATACTTTTGACATTTAGGGCAGACAACGGCTGTGTGATGTATGTGAATATGATTTAGTGGATGTAAATGTCTGATGCTGGATGTCAATAAAAATACAATTTAAAAAAAAAAAAGGAATGGATCAACCAAAGAAATTTAACAAAGCACCAATATGATCCAGTTAAACATACTGTTCAAACTACAAGTGTTCACAAAGTACAAAGAAGAACAATTATGAGGAACATCATAAACTTTTATATATATATATATATATATATATATATATATATATATATATATATATATATATATATATATATATATATTATTATTTTATTTTTATTTATTTTTTTGATGTCGATTCATGTATTTCAAAAAAAGTTAAGGTACCAAAAATAGTCACACACACACTAGGTGTGATGAAATTTGACCTCTGCATTTGACCCATCCCCTTGTTCACCCCCTGGGAGGTGAGGGGAGCAGTGGGCAGCAGCGGTGCCACGCCCAGGAATAATTTTTGGTGATTTATTTAATATTTGTTTACTTATTAGGGTATATGAATTATTTGTTTATTCACTGTTTTGTTACAAACAGAGAACAAGGAAATGGGAAAAAAATGCTATGATATAAAAAGGGGTAGGATGGAATAAACTCTGCTTATTCCTGCTCCATTTCGGACGTGCTGTAATGAAACAGCTGGAACCATGCGATGAATTACATTGTATGCATGTTCGAAATAAACGGTACGTATTGTCATTTTTTTACATTTCCATCCTAGAAATATCCATCCATCCGCTTGTCCAAGCCTACCGCTTGTCCCTTTTCGGGGGCGCTGGAGCCTATTTCAAATATTTTAGAGTTAATTTTTTCAGGTATTTACAAATTATATTTATTATACAATGAACTATTGGCCCATTCCTGTTGAATCTTTTAATAATCTTTTTGTGTTTTTTTTGTTTGTTTTTGAGCATTTTCTGTCTTTAAAGTGTTTGGACATTGCTGAGTGTTTGCTATCATACAGTGGGGCAAAAAAGTATTTGGTCAGCCACCGATTGTGCAAGTTCTCCCACTTAAAATGATGACAGAGGTCTGTAATTTTCATCATAGGTACACTTCAATGTGAGAGACAGAATGTGAAAAAAAATCCAGGAATTCACATTGTAGGAATTGTAAAGAATTTATTTGTAAATAATGCTGGAAAATAAGTATTTGGTCAACCATTCAAAGCTCTCACTGATTGAAGGAGGTTTTGGCTCAAAATCTCACGATACATGGCCCCATTCATTCTTTCCTTAACACGGATCAATCGTCCTGTCACCTTAGCAGAAAAACAGCCCCAAAGCATGATGTTTCCACCCCCATGCTTCACAGAAGTTATGGTGTTCTTGGGATGCAACTCAGTATTCTTCTTCCTCCAAACACGACGAGTTGGGTTTATGCCAAAAAGGTCTATTTTGGTTTCATCTGACCACATGACATTCTCCCAATCCTCTGCTGTATCATCCATGTAACCATTTTGGTACAAACTCAACTCGTCGTGTTTGGAGGAAGAAGAATACTGAGTTGCATCCCAAGAACACCATACCTACTGTGAAGCATGGGGGTGGAAACATCATGCTTTAGGGCGGTTTTTCTGCTAAGGTGACAGGACGATTGATCCGTGTTAAGGAAAGAATGAATGGGGCCATTTATCGCGAGATTTCGAGCCACAACCTCCTTCCATCAGTGAGAGCTCTGAATGGTTGACCAAATACCTTTTTTCCACCATAATTTCCAAATAAATTCTTTAAAACTCCTACAATGTGAATTCCTGGATTTTGTTTTATCCCATTCTGTCTCTCACAGTTGAAGTGTACCTATGATGAAAATTACAGACCTCTGCCATCATTTTAAGTGGAAGAAGTTGCACAATCGGTGGCTGACTAAAAACTTTTTTGCCCCACTGTACAAAGGGATAAGCCACAATGATCCAAAAATACATTATAAGTGATACAAGTGACATTACCATAAATATAAGTATATGTTTCATTTTGTTAAAGTCCAAAACTGATTTTGGTGTAAAACGTGCCTGGAGTAATGTTTAACTTAGCGTTGCTGTGTGCAATACTTCATTTGTCCTGAGCAAATACGACAGCGCTGTCTAAAAAGACTGAATCCCAACTCTGCGCTGTTGTATCCTTTGTCTCCTGTTTCCGCTTCCGCTTCCGTTTCTCCAGTCAGACCACACACCCATAACAAACATCATTCCTCCTTTTCACAAACATATCCAACATGTATTCTGGTATTTCAGGGTAAAAATGAGGGGTTCTGTATTTCTATTGCCTGGATGATTTGTACCGTGTTTTTTTCCACAAGAGTGTGAAGGTTTTTTACTTCGCCACCCAAAGTTTGCTGCTACTGTTTAGCAGCTTGTGAACTTGACAGCAGCTGCAAGATGCCATCAACAGGGTGAGTAGGAGCAGTGGTGTGTTGTCCTAGCAACGAGTTTACTGGTAGAAGAAAGTGATTGTCAGCCAGATTAGGACGGAATGTCGTTGCATGAGCTCGTTGCTGTGCAGGATAAAAGAGCAACAAGGTGCAGATTTAAATAGATTTACTGTGCAGATAAATGCATTGCACTTTTGCATATGCGTTCACGTTTATAGCAGTGGTGCATGCTGGTCTCTTGGCTCAGGCAACTTAACTTTGCACATGCACTCACATGTTCGTAACTTTTTTCATGCCTTTTGCATGTCCTGTCAAAGTTAGAAAGATCACCAAAACCCACTTTTGACCATCCCCGAGATGGTTTCATCAAGTGGCATGGCCAACAGCACATTTTGTTTGTTACAACACTTCCAGTCAGCCAGCTCACTTTGTCATACCAGGTCAGCTGAAAAGACCTAGCTGTTACTTTTCCCCCACCTTTTGCACCAGATTAATCTGAGGAGTTGATCTACCCTCCTGTTAGACTCCAAGTGTTGCTTTGTAAGGAAGACCATCAAATTGCTTCGCCAAAATCCGGTCCGCAACATTCAAATTATCTGCCATTATGTGCAGCTTGCTACCTAGCAACCCGGATTATAAATAATGTAAATAATTCAATGTATATACTCTGATGATTAAATTTAGAGATAGGGTGAGAAGCTCTGTCATCCGGGAGGAACTCAAAGTAAAGCCGCTGCTCCTCCACATCGAGACGAGCCAGATGAGGTGGTTCGGGCATCTGGTCAGGATGCCACCCGAACGCCTCCCTCGGGAGGTGTTTAGGGCACGTCCAACCGGTAGGAGGCCACGGGGAAGACCCAGGACACATTGGGAAGACTATGTCTCCCGGCTGGGCTGGGAACGCCTCAGGATCCCCCGGGAGGAGCTGGACGAAGTGGCTGGGGAGAGGGAAGTCTGAGCTTCCCTGCTTAGGCTGCTGCCCCCGTGACCCGACCTCGGATAAGCGGAAGAAGATGGATGGATGATTAACTTGTGTGATCAAATCAAATCAACTTTATTTATAAAGCACATTTAAAATTTACCAAAGGGGTAGCCAAAGTGCTGTTCAATGGACAGGTTAAAAGATAATACGAAGACCGAGCAGTCATGACTGTATTATGCTGATAGTATATATTTATACCATGTGGGGCTGGGCGATATGGCCTGTTTTTAATATCTCGATATATTTAGGCCATATCCCAATGAACGATATATATTGCAGTAATATGCTTTAGCCTTGAATGAACACTTGATGCATATAATCACAGCAGTACGATGATTCTATGTGTCTACATTAAAACATTCTTGTGCATACTGCATTGATATAGTCTCATTTTAAACGTTCATGCAGAGAGGGGAATCACAGTGATTGATTGATTTATTGAAACTTTTATTAGTAGATTGCACAGTTCAGTACATATTCCCTACAATTGACCTCTAAATGGTAACACCCGAATAAGTTTTTCAACTTGTTTACGTATGGGTCCACGTTAATCAATTCATGGTATGTCAATTCACAACTAAGTCAATTGACCAAAATTGTATTTATTAAACAGTTGTTAAGCAGTGGCACGCACATTCATGTCATTTCCACAACAGAAAGTGCAAGATTGTCAGAGACATTTTAAAACAGGCTGTTAGTGCACTTCTGTGCATGATGTCACTAGATGACATATCAAAAGAACACTAAATTAAAGTGCACTTTTTGTACAGAACGCCACTACAATATTTTAAAACAAATAAAGTGAATGTTTATGCATGATGTCACACAATATATTTTAATAAGTGTCAAATAAAAATGATCTGCATAATAAGAAATCAAATAGCAGTGCTGCTACTTTTTGTAGCAACGCTTTTGCCGCATAATTGTTCAACATATTCCCGCTTGGAGCCAAACCACCGCCTGACGATACACCCCGTGCTGTTTTTCTTGGGAATTAATTCTTCCTTCATTTCTTACCAGATTTGCACCTTCTCTCTCTCGTATTACCACTCGTAACGCACTCGTAACGTTAGCATACACAGCTAATGTTACCCATGGAGCTACCTCTCTGCCCGGGGAGGGCGTGTGACGTTGCACACGTGACGTATGTAAGAAGGTGCGCTTGTTTATGTCCCCGTGAGAAGGAGAGACAAGAACGAGTGGGAAACGCATGTAGTGTAATGACAGCAGCTAAAAGCAACTGTGACTTATACGATGAATTGATTAACGTACAAGTTGAACAACTTATTCGGGTGTTACCATTTAGTGGTCAATTGTACGGAATATGTACTGTACTGTGCAATCTTCTATTAAAAGTCCCAAAAGCTAGCTCGCTAGCTGAGACTGGCGCGAGGCTAGTGCAAAGTTTGTCTGGTTTTGATTGCTTTGAGACGGTGGAGGGCCTCAGCAGCACCCGTTGCTCGGTAGGGACGGAAACTGCAGAGTGAATGAAGTCAGTCTCTAAACCCAAAAAACACCATTAATTAAAGCTTTATTTGTCGCGAGTCATTTTTAACAAAAACAATGACTAAGAGGTTTAGGAAAGTCTCCGGTTCAATTGAGAACAACAGAATGAAATTTATAGAATGCTCCCACGGATGTTTACAACACAAGATCGCTGATTCGCTCATTTTGCTGTCAATCAAAAGGGGAATCAGTCAGACGGATCATCCAAAAATCATGCAGATGTTGAGCGTCCGGGCCAGCCGAGGCCAGCCCACTGCCTCACAGACTACCAGAGACGCTGAGCGTCCGATGGGCGGGACAAAGCCAAGCATTTATCCAGCGACTCGTCTCATTTTGCTGCAGTGTATGCTTCCCCATTTAACTCTGTGGACAACCAGCATCTACACTGTTTAAAGCACGGTAAAGCTGCGGGAATGAGAGAGACGAAAGCCACGTTGTTACCAGCGATAAGAAGGTGATCATGAACAAAAGAGCGTGTTGTAGCGCATATTTAGTCAATAACGTGCACACAACACTATATATTTAATCACTTATTTTTTGACATTTAAGGGGAAGATTAGCTTCCCTTGCAGTCTTAGAACAATCGTGTCTGGTTTATAGAGGTATGTTGTATTGTCTTTGTATTCCAGCAAGTTAATCCGTTTTTGGGGTAGGGAATTGAGGGGATTATTTTGATACGTTCAAAAGTCTTATGGCCTGAGGGAAGAAGCTGTTACAGAACCTGGAGGTTCTGCTGCGGAGGCTACGGAACCTCTTTCTAGAGTCCAGCAGTGAAAACAGTCCTTGGTGGGGGTGGGAGGAGTCTCTACAGAATTTCTGAGCCCTGGTCAGGCAGCGGCTTTTTGCGATTTCCTGGATAAGAGGAAGAATAGTCCTGATGATCATTTCCGCTGTCCTCACCACACTCTGCAGAGACTTCCAGCTTGAGGCACTGCAGGCTCCATTCCAGACAGAGATGCAGTTGGTCAGTTGGCTCTCTACAGTGCCTCTGTAGAATGTGGTGAGAACATGAGAACAGGGGGAAGGGAGCTGTGCTCTTTTCATCCGACGCAAAAAGTGCTTGCTTTGCTGAGAGCTCCGGTGTGTAGGTACCAGGTCATATTGTCAGTTATCTGCACCCCCAGGAACTTGGTGCTGCTTAGGATATACACTGCTGTGTTGTTGTCCACCACTGTCTTGTTTCCTTTATTTTCAATTATCCTAATCACAACCTGCTATAGTTGTTTGTCGTTAAGATAGCAAACATACAAACATAGCAATTACAATGATTTGATTTAATGTCTAAAATATTTCAAAAGTAATATATAGTCTACCACATTTAACATTCGTCTGTATGACAAGAATGAAAAAAATAATTTTATGCTCTTCCTGCAGGTCTTACTAACACATCTTAAGGTTTAATCAGACTTGCAATGAAAAAAGGAAAATGTCTTGAATTAATGAAGGGGATATTTGCTATACTTCCTTTTAAACACTCCTTGTGGTTATAAATACCGGCAAAATCACAGTCTATGGTTGATTAATTTTTGAAATACATGTACAGGTATTAAGGGTGCATTTACACTTGTCATTGTTGGCTTTTTTTGTATGGTTTGTTTAGTCAAGTGCGAATGCAATCCCAGAACAAAAGGACTGGACCAAATAGGGGGAAGGAAACAGCTAAGAAATGGGTGAAACAATTACTTTGAGGGCAAAAGCCAAAGATTTAAATGGGAGATAATTAAAGATGGAACAATAAATGGTTATAATGATAACCACGGTAAAACTACAGACAGTTAGTATTACCATTTTAAACTAAAATGTGTTCTTTAATAGGATTGGAGGAGTATGGCTCAGATTGTCCTTTTCCAAATACGAGGCAATTATAATATCATCATGCTCTTGTTTTATATTGTTTTTATTGTTTCCAGAATTGCCTTTCATCATCTTAGTTTTTGTTATGTGACTTTTAACAAGTGTCATCTATAGAGGTACTATTGTAGCAAAATTTTTTGCAAACGTGTGTCTCAATCAGCGTTTAATCCAATTTGCGTGTCTCTATATCAGTCCGAGTGTGTGTATTCAGATCCGCGTACTTTTGTTTTGGATCTGCGTATTTGTGTTTTTAAGTTGTCTGTCCCTAATCAAAAAAAACCTTGATACTTACTTACGCGTGACTTTTGCGACACTTCTGCCGTGTACGATTTGAGCGAGCGCATCCTGATTCGTGAACGTGTAATACATCTTGTGTGTGCGTTTTTAGAAGTGCATGCGTGTAATAAAATCTGCTCGTGCGTATCTAAGGTGATCTTTTAGAAGCAGGAATACTCTATTGGCTGTCTCTTTTACACTTGACTTTTGCGACACTTCTGCCATGTACGATTTGAGCCAGCGCATCCAGATTTGTGAGCGTTTAATAAACAGTGGGCTCGCATAGTCAGAAGTGCTGCGTGTAATACAATCTGCGTGTGCGTATCTAAGGTGTACCTACATTAAAGGGGAACATTATCACAATTTCAAAAGGGTTAAAAACAATAAAAACAGTTCCCAGTGGCTTGTTGTATTTTTTGAAGTTTTTTTCAAAATTTTACCGGTCTCGGAATATCCCTAAATAAAGCTTTAAAGTGCCTTATTTTCGGCTCTCTGCGAAGACACTGGCCATTTCCCTGTGACGTCACACAGTGCTGCCAATGTAAACAAACAATGGGAATACCACAGCAAGATATAGTGACATAAGCTCGGATTCAAATTCGGATTTCAGCGACTTAAGTGATTCAACAGATTACGCATGTATTGAAACAGATGGTTGGAGTATGAAAATATTGAAGAAGAAACTGAAGCTATTGAGCAAATAGCTATTGACGCTATTCATAGCCATAGCTTGGCCGAATAACTGCGTTAGCATCGCCGGTAAAATGTGCGGACCAAACGATCAGGACTTTCGCATCTTTTGACACTGGAGCAACTTAAATCCGTCGATTTGTAAGTGTTTTTTTCTCATTAAATGTGGGTGGAAGGAAAGGTAATATAGTTGCAAATGCATCTACAGGTTATCCATACATCTCTGTTCCATGTCTGCTTTAGCACCGCCGGTAAATACCATGTTAGCATCGATTCGTGTACCATGTTAGCATCGATTAGCTGGCAGTCAACCTCAACAAAACTCACCTTTATGATTTCGTTGACTATCGTTGAAAATGCATTTGCAGGTCATCCATACATCTCTGTGCCATGTCTGCCTTAGCATTGCCGGTCAAATGTGGAGACACTCTGGCACATTCAATGGGGGTCTGGCGGCAGACACTTTCGCATCTTCGGGCCAGTGGTGCAACTTGAATCCCTCCCTGTTAGTGTTGTTACACCCTCCGACAACACACCGTCGAGGCATGATGTCTCCAAGGTTTCAAAAAATAGTCAAAAAAACGGCAAATAACAGAGCTGAGACCCGGTGTTTGTAATGTGTTGAAAATGAAAATGGTGGGTGTGTTACCTCGGCGACGTCACATTCTGACGTCATCGCCTCCAGCGCGATAAACAGAAATGCGTTTAATTCGCCATAATTCACCCATTTAGAGTTCGGAAATCGGTTAAAGAAATAGATGGTCTTTTTTCTGCACCATCAAGGTATATATTGACGCTTACATAGGTCTGGTGATAATGTTCCCCTTTAAACCAACCACAGAAAACACCACGCAATTTAAACCAATCAAACACAATGTACAGCTGAGGTGCGTGAAAGAGACACGTTAAGACCTGCCTTATGTCATTTCTTAATGGTTTAGGTTGTGTAGCGTCTTCCGTAGTTGGTTATATGTAGTCACAGTGAATTGATGGCTTTGTCTGGGATTGGTTATTTTGATCAATCATTCAGAGGGCAGAGGGGTTAGTGCGTCTGCCTCACAATACGAAGCCCCCCCTCCCCGCGACCCCAAAGGGAATAAGCTGTAGGAAAGATCCCGAGCCCGAGATTGAACCAAGGAATAATCAGGACCTTCTTATTGTTAGTCAGACGCACTAACCCCTCTACCACCGTGCTGCCCTGTTTGCTGCTAATGTTTGGAAAAGCCCCAACTCGGGGTTTCGAAATAAAAGAAAGCCAACGTGACCAAAACCTAAAAGAGATAAGCTTTCACCATAGGCAACAACCATATACGAATCATTCAGCGCATAGACAATGTTCACATTTATATTTATATTTTGCTAAAGATGGGGAAAACACACTACTTGTGAACGGCGGCCTGTGCGACAGCAACAAACATGGCAGCTTAGACGTGAAGTTAAATCATGAAATGCAACCTTACCCGAGCAAAAACAATGCATATTTATTCGGGAGCCTCAAAATTCTTGAGTAAATGCTGAAAGAGCTTGAGGAAACACAGGCTTTATGGTCATATATGGCCATATATGGTCGAAGAGCAGATGGAAGAGGGTATTTCAGTTTTTCCTCTTAATGTTAGCCATACCAGTTTCTAAGTAATTATTGACCAGGGTGGCAAAAACATGCAAATAAATATAAAAATAAAACACCTGAGGATAGGTTGATTGGCAACACTAAATTAACCCGTTTGTGTGAATGTTGTGTATCTGTGTTGGCTCTGCGAAGAGATGGCAACTTGTCCAGGGTGTACCCTGCCTTCCACCCCAGTGCAGCTGGGATATGCTTCAGCACCTGCCGCGACCCCGAGACGGACAAGCGGTAGAAAATGAATGGAGTCTTGGTAGCAATTTTCTTGTCCCAGTTGTAGACCTCTTTGCTTTTCCAAATTTCCATCTGTTTTGTTGCGTAGAATGTCGTCCCCAGCACAATCGTTCAATATCTGGGAACGTGATCGACGTAACCCTTGATATAACTCGACAAATCCTTTTTTTTTTAAAAAAGTATCGGGATCTATTCAATTGCATCGTCTGATGTTTTGTGTGGTATGCTTTTTGCAGAAAGATTTAAGCCTCTTTTGCCCTCAGATAGTTCGCACTCTGTTTGTTGTACAACAGCCATCTTAGCTTGGTCGACTACCACTGGTTTTCACTTTCGGAAACAAGTCACGTTTAGGATTACCAGCAATTGACACTCAAACAACATAAAAATGCGCACTCATACATATAAACACATTGCCATCATAAGTCGTACGGTAACGCTCAATTAAACAAAAAGAATATCCCTAACCGGTGCTAGCACTGTTGCTAACACGACTGTAGGGCTGGGCGATATGGATCAAAACTCATATCCCGATATAGTTTGGCCCATGATCTAACCCAGTGGTTCTCAACCTTTTTTCAGTGATGTACCCCTCTGTGAACATTTTTTTAATTCAAGTACCCCCTAATCAGAGCAAAGCATTTTTGGTTGGAAAAAAGAAGTAAAATACACCACTATGTCATCAGTTTCTGAATTATTAAATTGTATAACAGTGCACAATATTGCTCATTTGTAGTGGTCTTTATTGAACTATTTGGAAAAAAAGATATAAAAATAACTAAAAACTTGTTGAAAAATAAAAAAGTGATTCAATTATAAATAAAGATTTCTACACATAGAAGTAATCATCAACTTAAAGTGCCCTCTTTGGGGATTGTAATAGAGATCCATCTGGATTCATCAACTTCATTCTAAACATTTCTTCACAAAAAAAGAAATCTTTAACATCAATATTTATGGAACATGTCCACAAAAAATCTAGCTGTCAACACTGAATATTGCATTGTTGCATTTCTTTCCACAGTTTATGAACTTACATTCATATTTTGTTGAAGTATTATTCAATAAATATATTTTTTAAAGGATTTTTGAATTGTTGCTATTTTTAGAATATTTAAAAAAAAATCTCACTTACCCCTTGGCATACCTTTAAGTACCCCCAGGGGTACGCTTACCCCCATTTGAGAACCACTGATCTAACCTATACTTGCAAATATCCGTTGACGTAACTAAACTTCTCCACCATGCCTTGATTTAAACATTTCGGGACTGATTGGGATCACAAATACACAAAAACAGGTACAAACAAGTGAGGAAAGTAGGTTTTCAACAATAGGATCCAAATTTTTAAAGATGTTTTGAAATGAGAAAAAAGAAAAAGCCTTGAAATTAATTTAAGAAAAGTCGACTATAATCTGCAATCTTCTTTAAAAAAACATTTGGCTATGCACAATTCTTCAGCTGACCAAAACACAAATTAATGTGAAATTAAGTGCCCTGGTTTAAGAGGACATGTTTAAACATCAGCAGCAACATGACAATAATTGACTTTTAACAATGGTGTTTTTATAGGTAAACATTATTACAGGACATACACACAAATATTTTAGCCAACTGCTTCATGATGCTGTGTAACTGAAAATTAATTTTAAAAAGTAATTAATTATAGTTACTGGTTACTTTACCAAAAAAGTAATTACATTTATCAAGGAATTACTCTTCAATAAATGTAATTAGTAGGGGAAGTAATAATGTGTTACTTTAAAAAAAATTAGGTAAGTTTCACATAAAGTATGTACTGTATATGAGAGCAGTGTGTGCGTCTGTGTGTGTGTGCATTTAAAAGATGGTGCCTGTTGCCTAGTGACGTGAGACGTCAGCGAGTCCATGCTCAGTCTGATTCTTACAGGCATTTTAGCTTGAGCCGGTTTTGTTAGCTTAGCAGCGGTAGTTTGTCAATTCTGAAAGCACCTCTTTTTAATCTGTCACTGGTTTGTGTTACCTTTGCTTAATAAATAGATAGAATGTGCTTCCATTAGCGGTGTAACGGTACACAAAAATGTTGGTTCGGTACGTACCTCGGTGTAGAGGTCACGGTTCTGTTCATTTTCGGTACAGTAAGAAAACAACAAAATATAATTTTTTGGGTTATATATTTACCACATTTTTAAACAATGGCTTCATCCTTTTAACATTGGGAACACAACAATAATTCTGCCCACATTAATCCACAATAAACTGCCTCAAGTTGTTGCTTTGATTAAATAAAATGACAAAACTTTTCTTTTACATAAAAGTACAACATTAAACAGTTTCAGGCCAACTCATAATGCTTAATTTATTGCAGCATTTGGGAGGCCTGTAGTTGACTTTTATTATGTAAATGTTATATTTTTGTCAATATGTGATAGCAGGGACCCTGCCATTCAAAACTAGGCTGCTACATTACTAAGGGTTAATGTAACTATAGCTGAAAAAATAGTACAATAGCAATAGGAGAGACTATTCATCCCTGAACACCATGGAGTTCAAGTGAAATAACAGACAGACAGGGCTTTGCTGCCCCTAACACGCACGCACACACACACACACACACACACACACACACACACACACACACACACACACACACACACACACAGCAAAATGAGCTAACGTTACGCTGAAGGCTAATTAGCCTTCACCTCAAGCCATGACTGCGAGCGAGCTGAGCTGCAGTTTAAGTTTCTAGAACGTCAACGGGCTCATAGTGATGTAACTAGAACGTTGACTGGGAGGTGTTTACTATAATTTGGGGAGAGTACGCTGTCTTATGCTCACCTGCTAAACACATATCTGCTTGACGCTGAAGCTTTGACTACATGCGCTCTGAATACGCACTGCTGATTGGCTGTTATCGCTTTGTACGTAACTAATCAGATGGTTGTGTGGGTGGGACAATGCTGGGTGCTGACACAGGAGTAGAAGAAGCAAAGCAGCTTGTTAAGCCGTTAGCTTACAAACTCGTTCGGTACACCCCCGTACCGAACCGAAACCCCCGTACCAAAACGGTTCAATACAAATACACGTACCGTTACACCCCTAGCTTCCATGGCTGTATGTTCTTGTCCACATTTGGGATAGTGTTTGGATGGCAAGTTTAGCACTTGATTGATTGATTGAGACTTTTATAGTAGATTGCAAAGTACAGTGCATATTCCGTACAATGGACCACTAAATGGTAACACCCGAATAAGTTTTTCAACTTGTTTAAGTCAGGGTCCACGTTAATCGATTCATGGTAGATCAAAGACGTTGTGAATTATATTTTTATAGCTCTTTTGTCTAATGAATCAAAGCACTTTACAAAGTGAAATTCATCATCTAAGTTATATTTAAACCAGTGTGGGTAGCACTGGTAGCAGGTGGATAAAGCGTGTTGCTTAAGGACGCAACAACGGCAGGGACTAGGATGGTGGAACCAGGGATCGAACCTGGAAAGTTTTTCCGGATGTGGGAATTGAAACTTTCTCTGACAGGAGACTCTGCAGGACCCTTACTATGCTTTTGAGCCTGCCAGGTTCGTCCAGCACCCTCCCCCACCAACGGAGCCTACACCTCACTAGGTGGTGATTGGTTGAAAGCTCCGCCCCTCTCTTCACCCGAGTGTCTAAGAGGTTTCACTGTCATTGCCATTGCGAGCGTTGAAATCCCCCAGTAGAACAAAGGAATCCCCTGAGTTAGCACTCTCCAGTACTCCTTCTAGGAAATCCAAAGAGGACGGGTCATCTGAACTGTCGTTTGGTGCGTAAGCACAAACAATAGTCAGGACCCATCTACCCACCCGGAGGCGGTGGGATATTACCCTCTCGTCCACCAGGTTAAACTCCCAACGTACAGTCTCTGAGCCGCAAGGTAACAAGTATTTCCACCGCTGGCCGTCGCCTCTCACTGCTAGCAACGCCAGAGTGGAAGAGAGTTCAGCCAGAGCACTTGCTGTGAGTCGAAGTGAGACCGACTAGATCCAGCGGTTCTTTTTCCACATTGTGCACCAGCTCTGGCTCGGGGTGGGGGAGTGGGAATTTAGTGTTGCCAATCAACCTATCATTTATTTAGTTCCATGAAAATTATTCCATAAAAAGTAACATTTTTATCTGGTCTAAAAAGAACAACATTATTCAAATTAGAATTTGGCTAAGAGTAAGTTCCAGTGTAGGCAGTATCATTTTAATCTAGTAGTGTTTGATAAAATAAACACTTTTTAAAAATTATCTTGGTGATTTGTATTCAATGGTTTGTTTAAAAATTGGGAAAAAATCGAAGAAAAAAACATAAATTCAATTTTTTGTGATAAAATAAAATAAAAAATAAAAAAATCACTCCTCTCTGGCCCTTACGCGCCAAACGGCAGCTCAGAGTACCCACCCTTTTTGGATTCACTCGAGAGAGTATTGGAGAGTACTCCCCCTGGTGATTCCCTCGTTCTACTGGGGGACTTCAACGCTCATGTTGGCAATGACAGTAAAACCTGGAGAGGCGTGACTGGAAAGAATAGCTGCCCGGATCTGAACCAGAGTGATGTTTTGTTATTGGACTTTTGAGGAACTACTGTCAAAGCGCTTTGGGCTCCTTAAAAAGGGGTAGAAAAGCGCTATACAATTACAACCCATTTACCATTTTGTGCTCATCACAGATTGTCCATAACAAACACCATGTTCAAACATAAGGGTGTCCGTATGTGCACTTGGCACCAGGACACCTTAGGCCGCAGTTTCATGATCGACTTTGTAGTTGTGTCATCGGATTTGCGGTCTCATGTTTTGGACACTCGGGTGAAGAGAGGGGTGGAGCCTACTATTGATCACCACCTGGTGGTGAGTTTGCTGCGATGGTGGGGGAGGATGCCGGACAGACCTGGCAGGCCCAAACACATTGTGAGGGTTTGCTGGGAACGCCTAGCAGAGTCTCCTGTCAGAGACAATTTCAATTCCAACCTCTGGAAGAACTTTGAATATGTAACGAGGGAGGCGCTGGACATTGAGTCCGAGTGGACGATGTTCCGTACCTCTATTGTCGAGGCGGCCGATTGGAGCTGTGGGCGTAAGGTGGTGGGTGCCTTTCGTGGCGGTAATCCTAGAACCCGTTGGTGGACACCTGTGGTGAGGGATGCCGTAAAGTTGAGTCCTATTGGGTTCGTTTGGCTCATAGGACTCCGGAAGCAGCGAACAGGTACCGACAGGCCAAGCGGCGTGCGGCTTCAGCGGTCGCAGAGGCAAAAACTTGGACATGGGAGGAGTTCAGGGAAGCCTTAGAGGACGGCTTCTAAGAAATTCTGGACCACCATCCGCCGCCTCAGGAAGGGGAAGCAGTGCAGTGTCAACACTTTATATGGTGGGGACGGTGTTCTGCTGACCTCAACTGCGGATGTTGTGGATCGGTGGAGGGAATACTTCAAAGACCTGCTCAATCTTACCAACACGTCTTCCTATGAGTAAGCAGTGCCTGGGGAATCTGTGGTGGGCTCTCCTATTTCTGGGGCTGAGGTTGCCAAGGTAGTTAAAAAGCTCCTCTGTGGCAAGGCCCCGAGGGTGGATGAGATCCGCCCCGAGTTCCTTAAGGCTCTTGATGCTGTGGGGCTGTCTTGGTTGGCAAGACTCTGCAACATCGCGTGGACATCGGGTGCGGTACCTCTGAATTGGCAGACCGGGGTAGTGGTTCCTCTCTTTAAGAAGGGGAACCGAAGGGTGTGTTCCAACTATCAAGGGATCACACTCCTCAGCCTTCCCGGTAAGGTCTATTCAGGTGTACTGGAGAGGAGGCTACGTCGGTAAGTCGAACCTAGGATTCAGGAGGAACAGTGTGGTTTTCGTCCTGGTCGTGGAACTGTGGACAAGCTCTATACTCTCGGCAGGGTTCTTAAGGGTGCATGGGAGTTTGCCCAACCAGTCTACATGTGCTTTGTGGACTTGGAGAAGGCATTCAACCTGTGGGGAGTGCTCAGAGAGTATGGGGTAACGGACTGTCTGATTTTGGCGGTCCGCTCCCTGTATGATCAGTGTCAGAGCTTGGTCCGCATAGCCGGCAGTAAATCGGACCCGTTTCCAGTGAGGGTTGGCTGCCCTTTGTCACCGATTCTGTTCATAACTTGTATGGACAGAATTTCTAGGCGCAGTCAGGGCGTTGAGGGTATCTGGTTTGGTGGCTTCAGGATTAGGTCTTTTATTTTTGCAGATGATGTATTCCTGATGGCTTCGTCTGGCCAAGATCTTCAGCTCTCACTGGATCGGTTGGCATCCCAGTGTGAAGCGACTGGGATGAAAATCAGCACCTCCAATCCCGAATCCACGGTTCTCGCCCGGAAAAGGGTAGAGTGCCATCTCCGGGTTGGGGAGGAGATCTTGCCCTAAGTGGAGGAGGTCAAGTACCTAGGAGTCTTGCTCACGAGTGAGGGAAAAGTGGATAGTGAGGTCGACAGGCGGTTCGGTGCGGCGTCTTCAGTAATGCGGACGCTGTATCGATCCGTTGTGGTGAAGAAGGAGCTAAGCCGGAAGGCAAAGCTCTCAATTTACCGGTCGATCTACGTTCCCATCCTCACCTATGGTCATGAGCTTTGGGTTATGACCGAAAGGATAAGATCACGGGTACAAGCGGCCGAAGTTAGCTTCTTCCCCTGGGTGGCGGGGCTCTCCATTAGAGATAGGGTGAGAAGCTCTGTCATCCGGGAAAAGCTCAAAGTAAAGCCGCTGCCCCTCCACATCGAGAGGAGCCAGATGAGGTGGTTCGGGCATCTGGTCAGGATGCCACGCGAGCGCCTCCCGAGGGAGGTGTTTAGGGCACGTCCGATCGGTAGGAGGCCACGGGGAAGACCCAGAACACGTTGGGAAGACTATGTCTCCCGGCTGGCCTGGGAACGCCTAGGGATCCCCTGGGAGGAGCTGTACGAAGTGGCTGGGGAGAGAGAAAGCTGGGCTTACTTGCTTGGGCTGCTGCCCCCACGACCGGACCTCGGATAAGCGGAAGAAGATGGATGGATGGATGATAAAATCAGACAGTTTATTTTGAGGCCATATCACCCAGGCCTACGATGCCCTTGTATGTCAAAATACCAAGTATTGGCGCCAATAAACGGTCGATCCCTACTGTATAATTTTATTTAATATATAAACTTGTAACAATTTAATTAAGTTAGGTTCTCCAAATTAGCAAAACAGTAGCTGCAGCATAATCTCTATAATTTGAGAATTTTTTTTTTTTTTCTAGCTGCAGGATTGTAACCATGTTGCTTTCACAGAATGAGAATCGCTGTCTTAAAGTTTCTCTGTTTTGTCACAGGTGTCTTGTGTATTTGGATGTGAGGCAGTCTGGCTTTAAGCCTGAGGCTTCACAGCTGGCTGGCCTTTCTGTGTTTTCCCCTTTGGTTTGAATTAAGTTTTTTTTTTTAATTTTTCTTTGTTTATTCATAGATTAAGCATTTAGTTTTCAGAAAAACACAGTTTTATTGGTTATTGTTGATTTATTACCAGCCGAAACTAGAGATTAGAGATTGATTATTTAGAGGCGCTGTATATAGTATGTCTTATCAATATACTGTTCAATTCTGATAACGGTATCAATCGATACCAATATATACAGCAGCTCTTCCCTCAAACTAATGTCAGGTCACATCCTGTCTAATGAATGAACACTGTATGCTTCATTTACTGTGATTGACATGGATGTATTTCTCGAATAAACGCTGTTTGTGCAAAATAAGACAAATACAGCGATGTCAGTTACAGAAAAAAGGGCTATATTTATTCCAAACATTTTTTTTTATAAAATATTTATTATATAATCATGTGTAGCAATGTAATGATGTCAACATTTCATTTTACGGTTATTGAGACAATCTTTGACCAAGTTATTTTTATTATTAAGTAAAATAAATAGACACAACTGTTAGAAAAAACACTATTTTGCATGTTTTGTGTTTCTTATGCTTCACTACTTGTTTCCCACGTATTTACTTGTAGGGGTCAATATGATATCATCATATAATTTTCATCATCGCAGATTATTAAAGATGGGAACAATGATAAATTCTCCGATGGATCATAATTAGAATGTAGCCGATTCATGACTCGATTGACAAATGTCCAAACATTGATCTGTTGAATAATGCAATAGGAGGCGGTTCTAAAATGCGGCAGTTACTGCACATGTTCTGTAAATGTTGGTTCTAGGTTTGATTCTAACTAACCAAGGGAGAACTATTAGCTGACATTTTTTGAAATGATGTGTTATCTGGGTTAGCAGACACACAGGGGGCAGAGAAAAGGAGGGGACAAGCTATTCTAACCACTGTGCTAAGTTAGCTGGAATGTGAAGTAGTGAAACAATGAAATCATAAATGCTTTGCATATTTCAACAGAAAGCTAATAGGTACTGTGTCATGGGCGTCACTAGCTTTTAAGGACAGGGGGGCTTTGCCTCCAGGAGATGTACAGGATGCGAGCGAATGTAGTGTACGAGCACAAAACTTCGGCTAACAAAAAAAAAAAAAATATATATATATACATAAGGCTTAAAGGTATACTAGAGCAGTGGTCCCCAACCTTTTTGTATCCGCGGACCGTTTTTTTAATTTTATTTTTTTGTCATGAAAAAGGGACGTTTTTGTGGTTGGTGCCCTAATTGTAAGCGTATATTGTGTTTTTATGCTGATTTGATAAAAAAATTAAAAATAATGTTTTTATTTTTTTATTTTTATTTTTTTTAAATAAAAATTAATAAAAAATTCTTCTGTGGACCGGTATCAATCGGGCCACGGCCCGGTGGTTGGGGACCACTGTACTAGAGGATGTATACTAGAGAAATAATGAATATACCAACAATGGTAATCGACAAAATACCAACAATGGTAAAAGAGAACCTAGCAATAATGGTAATAGACAACTTGGCAATAATGGTAAGGAAAAATGGAGCACATGATAACATTTTGAGACAGAGTACAACAGCAAGTCAAATTAAATTAAAGACCCACATCTCTATATTTGAACCAGACCTAATGTTTGTATAATAGTTTGAATTGATTAATAGTTTGGCATTGCTTGTGTTGTAAGTCCAGTTTGTTCCATAGTTTTACTCCGCATACAGACACACAAAAACGTTTAAGAGTGGGTTTGAGGTCTCGGCAATGAGAAATATCCAAAGCCTCTCAAGTTATGAGCCGGCACTCGTCTTATAAAAATAAATTGTAGATTAGCCGGCAATCATTTGTTAAATGCTTTATATAAGATTATTCATGAATTGTATTTAACACGGTCATCAAATTTGAGCAACTTTGATTGCATAAACAGATTATGAGTATGTTTTAAATAACCAACGTTGTGAATGAGCCGCACTGCTTTTTTCTGTAATATGATCAGAGGATGAATTGTGGTGTGGTAAGTATTCCCCCATACTTCAACACAGTATGTAAGGTATGGCAGTACCAAGGTGCAGTGTAGAGTACAAAGAAGTATTCAACACAGTATGTAAGTTATGGCAGTACCAAGGTGCAGTATAGAGTACAAAGAAGTATTCAACACAGTATGTAAGTTATGGCAGTACCAAGGTGCAGTATAGAGTACAAAGAAGTATTCAACACAGTATGTAAGTTATGGCAGTACCAAGGTGCCGTATAGAGTACGGAGTGCATTTTCATTGAAGTATAGTTTTGCTTTGTTTATAATTCCGCTGCTGCCCACTACTCCCCTCACTTCCCAGGGGGTGATCAAGGGGATGGGTCAAATGCAGAGGACAAATTTCACCACACCTAGTGTCTGTGTGACAATCATTGTTACTTTAACTTTTTAATTGAGAGGCTTTTGGAGATTTTTGTTTTGTGTCTGACATGAGGTTTCCATGATAGTTTACTATCAATTATTACTCCCAAAAATGTATTCTCATTTACTATTTTAATTTGGGTAACATCAATACTTATTTTCTGTTCAGAAGTTATGTTGCGATTTCCAAACATCACTATCTTAGTTTTATTTATATTCAAAGATAATTTATTTGTGTCCATCCATTTTTTTTTACTATATTTAGCTCTGTGTTTACGGTATTTATGAGCTCATTATAGTCATCACTACTGTAGAATATATTTGTGTCGTCTGCAAATAGTATACATTTCAGTACTTTTGATGTATTAAACATTGCTTTAATATATACATTACACAGTTTTGGCCCCAACACAGACCCTTAGGGGACACCACAAGCAATGCCAAAAGTATCAGATAAAAATTGACCCATTTTTACAAACTGTACCCTTCCTGTCAAATAACTTTTTAACCAGTGACCAGTCAGCCCCCTAATTCCATATCTTTCCATTTTATCTAGTAGAATTGAGTGATTAATGGTATCAAAGGCTTTCTTTAGATCAATAAAGATACCAACTGCATATCTTTTTTGCTCCAGTGCATTAGTCATTTCTTCAATAGCTTCAGTTATCGCCATTGAGGTTGTTCGTTTGGACCTAAAGCCATACTGACCGTCATTGGTTATATGATGCTTCTCAAGAAAAGATTCAAGTCGAAGGTTAAATAGTTTCTCTAAGATTTTTGAGAACTGAGGCAAAAGAGAGATTGGTCGGTAATTGGTGCAATCGTGTTTGCTGTCACTTTTGAAGAGCGGAGTTACCTTAGCCATTTTCATTTGACTTGGAAATCGGCCAGTCTGGAATGATAGGTTACATATATAAGTTAAGGGTTTTACAATATTCAGTATAACTTTTTGAACCAATATCATGTTGATATCATGGCAGTCAGTGGAGCACTTACCTTTACACTTCCGCACAATGTTTGTCACTTCCTGCTCATTTGTAGCTGAGAGGAAGAATGACCAAGAATTGTGTTCAATAGTGGATTTTGTAACTCCATTGTCTGGGATATCAACAGCCAACTTAGGACCATTTACAAAAAAACTATTGAACTTATTCACTACATTACTCATATTATGATCTTCGGCGTTTTCATCAATCAAGTAATCAGATTAAGCCAACTTTGATTATCCTTGGTTGAATAGACTAGTCAAAACATCCTAAGTTCCTTTTATATTGTTTGTGTTTTCATAAAGTTTTTTTGATAATGTAACCTTTTGTTTGTTCTTATAATATCAGTTAATTTATTTTGGTACTTCTTGTATCGTTGTTCGACTTCGATTGTTTTTATTTTGATGAAAATTTTGTAGAGATGTTTTTTTTTTTACAGTCATTAATTATACCTTTTGTGATCCAAGGGCTATTTTTATTTTTTACTTTTAAAAAATATTCTTTCACAGGGCAGTATTTATTATGCAGGGAAGTAAAGATGTCTAAAAAATGACAATAAGCACTGTCCACATTTAGTTCTCTGTAAACTGAAGTCCAATCCTTAACTGCTAAACTATTGTTTTGGGCACAGATTGTTTCCTCAGTTGTTATTTGTTTAAAGATGTTTGCCATAGTGTCTTTGGTTTCTTGAGATGACAGTCATATTAAGTAAAAACAGGTAAATGGTCAGTGATATCACATATAAATAGGCCACTGGTGATTTGATTTGCCATAATGTTAGTACAAATGTTGTGGATGATTGTGGCACTATGTGTTGTTATTCTGTTTGCTTTAGTTACGGTTGGATAAAGAGACAAGCTGAACATTGTGTCAATGAAGTCATCAACATGTTTTTGCTTGGTTGACTTTAACAAATCAATGTTAAAATCACCACAGATGAATATGGTTTCATCGTTCACAGAGGAAAATAGTTTAGCCATCCATTCATTGAAAGTTTCTATGTTTGAACCAGGTGCCCGGTATACACAACTCATGAAGATATTTGTCTTTTTATCATTTAGGATCTCCACTGTTAAACATTCAAATAATCCATCGACTGCTATGGTCATGTTTGTTAAAACTTTAACTGTAACAGACTGAATGCAACCCCTCCTCCTATTTTGTTTATTCTGTTTATGTATCTTAATTCATAGTCATTCAGACTAAAACCTTTATCATTGTTGAACCAGGTTTCAGTAATTGCAATAATGGTAAATGGATGAGTAAATTTTTTCAAGTAATCCTTGATAGCCTCAAAGTTAGTGTACATGCTTGGACTATTGAAATTTATTATTCACAGACTATCTTCTGATTTTACACTGTTTTCATGTTGTTCACAGGTAAAATAATTAAAGTTTTTTACGATCGCAGAGAAAAAATTCTTATCAGGGTCTATCTCCATATCAGTCTCTGTTGTGGCGTGCTCTTGATACTCACACATTTCCAGTTATGATGTTGTGGGATCTTCTGTAACATGTCCATATCAATACTTGGTGTGGTCTGCCCCGCTGTCGGCCCGTCGGCTCCGCCTCTCCACAGATCTCCATCGCCAGACGCAAGCCGGGCTTCCGGCTGAGCCTATCCCCCCCCCCCTTTTTTCCCGGGAACAGGAAGTTAAGACGGCCATGACCACCTGTGCCGCCAGTCTTCTTCTTTGTCGCCTGTTCTATTCCTTCCTCTGGTGGGGAAGTAGCATCCTCGCCCTCTGCTGGCGTTGTGTGGTCCTCTTCAGTTTGCAAGTCAGCCACCACTATTTCTTTGTCTTTTCCTTCATCCTTTTGTTTCTCTTTTTCATCATCATCATCATCATCATCATCATCCTCATCATCATCATCTTCTTCATCCTCAACTTTTTCATCTTCAACTTATTCTTCAACATAAACTTCTTCTTTATCATCATAAACGTCTTCTTTATTGTAAACTTCTTCAACATAAATTTCTTCATAATCATCTTCTTCTTCGTCTTTTTCTTCCACTTCCTCCTCTTCTTTTACTTCATCTTCTTCTTCAGCTGCACGCTTCACCGTCTGTGCATCTGTCTCCTCAGCAGGGGGCGCCTCATCTGCACTGCCGTCTCCCTTCTGGTGCTCCTCCGCTACTTCTTTGGGGGGGCACTCGCCGCCTCCCCCCACCTTGTCCGCCAGCGTCTGCAGGAGTCGGCCATTTTGACGGCTGCTTGCCGCCAGCTGCGTGAGCGCGCCCACGAGAGCCCACAGGTGATCTTCCTCCCCCGCCTTCGGTGGTCCAGCCAGGTTGGGTGCCAAATGTGACAGACTCTTGCCGTCGTCGCACAGGTCGCTCCTCGCTCTCTTTCAGCCGGGCACGTCGTCGCTGTCTTCGTCTCGCTCTCGGTACTCAGGTTCTGCAGCCACTGCTGCAGACTCTCCAACTCCTTCTCCCCGATCTCTCCTCCTTCTATCCTTTTATACACTGCGAGGAGATATGTTGATTGTCTGCCGGTGCACGATCCACGCACCTGAATTAGATTGCGGCGTTGTCGCTCTTTACACGCCCCGCCTCTCCACTCAGCCACATTCTCCGCCTCCTTTCCGCCATCTTGGGCAGGGCTCCAGCGTGCCCTTCCCCGCCATCAGCCCTTCGGCTCCGCCTCTCCACAACTGCATTTAGTTAAGAGACTAAGGCTGAGGAAAAACACTCCAAGAAAGTTTCACTGATCAGCGTTTTTCAGCACAAAGATGGCTAACAAAAGTTCCTTTCGTTCTTCTTTCTCTCTTGGTTCTCTCCAAGTTTTCCGGGCTTGGGGTTTTTCTCTGTGGAGTTTGCATGTTCTCCCCTCTCTGGTTTCCTCCAACTTCCAAAGACATGCACCTGCGGATAGGTTTTTTGGCAACACTAAATTGGCCATAGTGTGTGAATGTTGTCAGTCTATCTGTGTTGGCCCTGCGATCAGGTGGCGACTAGTCCAGGGTGTACACCGCATTCCGCCCAAATGCAGCTGAAATAGGCTCCACGGGACACGCGGTAGAAAATGGATGGATGGACAAAAGTGGGTAGAAAATGAAATCTATTATTATTATTTATTATTTCTGGCGGGCATTTTGTGGCGTTCTACTTAATTCAGCGGTCCTTGAACTCACCGTAAAACATGTTTGTGTCCTAATTCTCTTATGTATAGAACGATCATACTGTTCTAAGCGAGCACAGCTTGTAGGGTCAATGTGCAAAATTGAATAGCTAAATTGTTCAAACAGCTATTATATATGGTGGTTATACAAGTTTAGATTGGGGTATGTCGTTTCTTGACGGGAAAATACACTAATGTCTCTTGTTTTCATGTAAGCTTTTAAGCTTGCAAGCTTTTGCCGGTCAGTTTGTGAGTTTATCAAAGTGGAGTTTTCTGTCACGTTTTTTTTCGATAATTTTATTTAAAACGATAACACTCACCGTCGGGAGTTTTACCGCAGTTATCATTATTACTGTTTATCGTTACATCCCTAATCATAACCAATATTCAACTAAAATAACATGTTCTGTTACTATCAACAAGTAAGACAGGTTAGTCTATTAAGTAAATTCATGAATAAGAATTTAATTTAACAAAGCTGACACCTACCAATTTGGAAAGATACACATTTTTACTCAGCAATGAAACATTTAAGCTGAGGTAAAATGCAACATGAAACTCAGGAATAATACAATAAATTAAATTGTAAACTCGGTGTACTGCTGGATGTTTCTTATCATGATTTCTCTGCAAAAACGCAGTGTGTGACTCCGGGTCAATCAGTAAATCAATCAATCAAAGTTCAATTTATATAGCCGTTTGATACACAGGCAATTGACAACACAAAGTACTCTACACCAACAAAAAATAGAAGAAGAAAAGAAAACACAAACCCGCGCACACAACACTATAATGAAAACAAAACATGGCCCGGCACTGAGGATTGAGGAAAAACGGCACCTTTGGGGTGTCCACACTGGAGAATAACTAAAATTAATGTCATCTATTAAAATAGTATATGGTATATTTTTAAATATATGTAAAAATCTGATTTAAATAATACATTAATACAACAATGAAAACATAACATTGAAAACAAAAAGGAAAATTACAAAATAAAAATGAAAGAACCTAAGAAGCGTTATCAGTTAAAAAAAGCTGTTTAAAAAGGTGTATCTTTAATAGGCTGGGGAGAGGAAACTTCAGATAAGCGGAAGAAGATAGGTTGGCCCTTTAATAGGGATGTGCCGATTAAACGATATGAATATACTGTATATCACGATAAACACATAATCGATATCAATACAAAATGTGATAAATTATGTCATATATGTTTATATTTTTGGATTGCATTATTTATGAAGTCACTCGCGCTTTGGAAACCCAGCAAATAGGAAACAGGAGGTGTCAAAGAGCAATGGGAGGGACAAGCTAACAGCCAATCAGGTAACGGTATTCACTGAGCAATGGAGGGAACACGCTTTTAGCCAATCACGTAACAGTATCAACTACCAAGAGGTTTGGTTTCACCGTCCTTTTGTCTGCTCCGGATTCACTGCATGGAGTAAAGAGAAATATCTAATAATAATATTTTGATAGATCAATTCAATAACAGAAACGATTCTGTAGTTTTGGTGGTTTTAATGCAGACGATGCTGTAACATCCTTGCACTTTCAATATGCCGTTTAATGAGTTGCTTCCCAAACTGTAAAGTGTTTAATAGCTTATACCCTACCACCATCTTGTGTCTCAAATCTGCAACTTCCTTGAAATTTACCGTAATTATCGTATTACCGTCACCGCGCTCATCCTACCTTGCAACCAGACACTCTCTCCACTCATAAATAGCACCCTTGGTAAACAGTTATCGGCAAGCTCCTTGGAAAATGTAGTAAGCTAAGCAACAAGTTACTCTCGATTAAATGTAGCTAAGCTCCAGGGAAAGCTATCCCCGAAAGAATTGTAGCAAGCTACATGGCAAAAGTAGTTTGGTATTTATAATTATGGGCCCACTGTGTAATATCAATGTTAATGTAGGTGAGAGTGTACAAATGGACCCAATAAGGCTCCATTACTATTAACTATATGTCATTTAGCTGAGGACACCCTACAACTTCCTCTAGTGGTCCCTGCCCCCCACTGTATGTATTTATTTAGTTTGCCTTTTCCTTGGCCCACACTTGTAGTGTTATTAATTTTTTCTGCCTACAGTAAAAAACAGCATCTATCTATATATTGACAGAAAAAAAATAATTACTTGTTCGTTGTATGGGAACAGTTGGTAATGTTTATGTGCAGAAAACTTTTCATGAACTCAACTCAGCTTAATGTGTGTTCCTAAATTTGTTTTGGACGTCTTGGATGAATAGAGCAGTTATGATTTTGGTTTACAGAGTAAACAACTAAAATCTAAGGTTTTGGGCACTTTTGACTGTTGTTTCTAAACACATGCATTAGTCAAAATATGGCCAAGGACACGCATTACGCAAAAATCTAATGTGCGGGAGAAAATCCCTTTGCCATTTTCAAGTATGTTTCTTTTTAATTTTTTTTGAGTGGTCAGCTCGAAGCGTCCCTGTCTCCGACTCCCTCCCTGTCATGTGACATGAGTCCCTGACTGTTATGAATGTGTTTACTAGTTTCAGTGACCTGCCTTATCTTGCCTCTGATTGGCCAGTCTGTAATGTTTCGCCCAACCTTAGCCAAGTCTGACTCATCATACAAACACCAACCAATCATCATGGATTTTCTCCATATGTATGGATGTTGTCTCCAGGCAACTTCAACCCTTTACTAACACCCTCCCCCCTTCACATCCCATCTCCCCAGATTGTAAATAACCAAATGTAAATAATCAAATGTGTTGCTAATGTATATATATACTTGTTCTTATGCTATCTGAACTCACTATGTTCTCTGCTCGCTGTACATATCCTATTAAGTCAGACCTACACTGTTTCAATGTCCATTTCTCTGATGATGCAATTGTTGATGACTGAAGTGCTGATATCAACCAAACCCTCCCGATCCCACCCCCCAGATTTTAAATAATGTAAATAATTCAATGTATATACTATGATGATTAACCTGTGTGATGACTGTATTATGCTACTAGTATATATTTGTACCATGAAATGATTTACGTGGACCCCGACTTAAACAAGTTGAATAACTTATTCGGGTGTTACCATTTAGTGGTCAACTGTACGGAATATGTACTGAACTGTGCAATCTACTAATAAAAGTTTCAATCAATCAGTCATTCATTCATCCAGATCATTGGATTTTCCCCATATATTTTTGGGCCTGGATTTCCAGTTCATTTTCTATCTTTGTCGCTTGTAGCTTTGTCCCTAAATGTCCCTAAAAATAGCTAAGCAAAAGGAAAAGCTACTTTAAAAAAAATAACTAAGCCACTGACAAGCTCACAAAAAAGGTAGTTAAGCTACGTAGTTTAACAACATGTAGCTTGTCACTAGGGATGATGTACGAAACCGGTTCTCCCGATTGTTCGATAAGAAAAGAACCGATTCCTTGGATTCAAATCCCTTTTTGAGAACTGGTTCCCTTTACTGAAGCCGCTATACCGTATTTTCGCGACCATAGGGCGCAACGTATTAAAAGGCGCCTTGTCAGTTACGGGTGCTATTTCTGTATTTCACGCATAAATAATGCACAGCGTATTTTGGGCCGCAGGCATTGTTAAACATACTTTATCACAAAACATAAGCTAGCATGCATGGATGCAGTTTTAAAAAGGCAGTAGTAGCAAAGTTGAGTTTGGTTGTACTTTATTGAAGTATTTATCAATGTACTCACATTAATTTTTGATCAATCTTCATCCACAAATCCATCCAAGTCCTCATCTTCTGTGCCCGAAATGAACAGCTGGGCAACTTAGGGTCTCCATCAAACACGACAGATTCCCTCTCATCGTTTTCAAAGTCAGTCTCGTTGCCCATTGGCATAGCAAGCTAGAACAACAGTAAAAGCAGGCTTCTCTTGCCCCGTTGTGCGTATCGATTAGCTACCTTGGAGCGGCGTGGCGCAGTGGGTGAGTGGCCGTGCGCAAACCGAGGGTCGCTGGTTCAATCCCCACCAGGTACCAACCTCGTCACGTCCGTTGTGTCCTGAGCAAGACACTTCACCCTTGCTCCTAATGGGTGCTGGTTAGCGCCTTGCATGGCAGCTCCCTCCATCAGTGTGTGAATGTGTGTGTGAATGGGTAAATGTGGAAGTAGTGTCAAAGCGCTTTGAGTACCTTGAAGGTAGAAAAGCGCTATACAAGTACAACCCATTTATCATTTATCATTTACCTTGCTGATTTCCTTCTTCAGTGGGTTTCATCGGAATGTCGAAAGTGAGTGGCACCACGTCTATGTTGGTGATGTGTTTGTCGGCAATTTTTTTATATATGCTCACTGGGGGCGTGCCCTTAGCGCCCTCTCTCACCTGATACCTTCACCCTATAACGGCCGCATGCTGTCTTCAGTCACTTCCACTTTTCCTCCATACAAACAGCATGCCGGCCCAGTCATATAACATCTATGGCTTTTGGAACTCAGTGCACAAACAACAACCTATCTAGATTCGATAAGAGATTCGATAAGGAATCGGTTCGATAGGAAGATTCGATAATGGGCTCAAACTCGATAATTTCTTAACAAATATCATCCCTACTTGTCACAGCCCATCACTGTTGGTAAGTTGAAAATGGTTTTACTGTAGTTATTGGCAGGCTTAAATAATTCATAAAAAGTATCAATAATTATCAATATGGATCAATATAAAATGTATATTGTGATGTAATTTTCAGCCATATCGCCCTGCCCTAATCTTGTTATTTTGAATATAAACGGTCTTTGCGGTCCTGAGGCTTTCTGGTTGGATGTTCCATAGGTGGGGGCCATACTTGTAAATGCCGCCTCACAGTGGGTCTATGTTCTGGTATTTGGTAAAGATAAAAGTTTGGTGCCAAGATCTATAATATGTTAAAAGCAGGTCAGATCAATAAGAAGGCGCAAGGGTATTGAGCCATTTGAAAACTAATAATAGAACTTTAAAATCGACCCTGACAGGGAGCCAATGCACCTACTTTAAAACTAGTATAATTTTCTCCCACCCTCTTGCCCTTGTCAGCAGGCGTGCAGCTGAGTTTTGTAATAATTGTAGAGTTGCAATATTCTTTTGGGAACAGCAGAGCATTGCAATAGTCTAAAAATAAATGACAGGAAATATAAGCATGCATTAACACCTTTGTGATTGTGATTTTTTTCATGAAGCATGAATTGCAATTAAAAGTATTGAAGAAAGACGGCTTATGCCCCCCTCTCATAACAAGCGCTTCACAGTTTTTTCAAATTGCATACTGTATTTACAATCTGAACCCAAAACATATCCTGATTATGTGCTTGCAAGCTTGTTGCTCTGTGGAACATTGCACAATTTGCAGATGTTGCACCACCAGAGAAGTTCTAAAAACTCACCAAATGACACTTTTATTATGGGTGTAACTTTAGTCTTGATTCACTTAACTTCCAAGCAAAATATGTTTTATTAGGAATAATTCAAATTTAAGCTGTCAACAAATGGAATTTGTTGACAGCCTTTACTGAACAGTGTGTGACAATGTGGTATTGTAATGTGCTATTACCATTTTGCTCGTTGCTCCCTATTTGTGGCTGGTGGCCTTCAAACAGGTAGGATAGGAGAGACGTTATTCATCCCACAATTAGTGGAGCAGATGATAGAATAAATCTTTCACTTAGTTGTACAGGCACCAAATTTAGGACACATGTACTCCAGGACCTATTATTTCAGAAAAATATGTTACCCATGTTGAAAAACCAAATGGCCATCATTTTTCAAGATTGCTGCTTTTTTTTTAAATGATTTTTAACCGTGTTGGAGGTAGGCTACGATTCAAAAGCTATGATTCGATTAAAAACTGATTATGGATGCATCTTTAATTTATGTACAAACCCTGTTTCCATATGAGTTGGGAAATTGTGTTAGAAGTGAATAAAAACGGAATAAAATGATTTGCAAATCCTTTTCAACCCATATTCAATTGAATGCACTACAAAGACAAGATATTTAATGTTCAAACTCAAACTTTTTTTTGTTTTGTTTTGTTTTTTGCAATTGATAATTAACTTAGAATTTCATGGCTGCAACTCGTGCCAAAGTAGTTGGAAAGGGCATGTTCACCACTGTGTTGCATCACTTTTTCGTTTAACAACACTCAATAAACGTTTGCGAACTGGGGAAACTAATTGTTGAAGCTTTGAAAGTGGAATTCTTTCCCATTCTTGTTTTATGTAGAGCTTCAGTCGTTCAACTGTTGTATTTTACGCTTCATAATGCTCCACATATTTTTGATGGGAGACAGGTCTGGACTGCAGGCGGGTCAGGAAATTACCCACACTCTTTTTTTACGAAGCCACTGTTGTAACACCTGCTGAATGTGGCTTGGCATTGTCTTGCTGAAATAAGCAGGGGCGTCCATGAAAAAGACGGCGCTTAGATGGCAGCATATGTTGTTCCAAAACCTGTATGTACCTTTTAGCATTAATGGTGCTTTCACAGATGTGTAAGTTACCCATTTATTGGACACTAATGCACCCCCATACCATCACAGATGCGGGCTTTTGAATTTTGGGTCGATAACAGTCTGGATGGTTCGATTCCCCTTTGGTCTGGATGACACGATGTCGAATATTTCCAAAAACAATTTGAAATGTGGACTTGTCAGACCACAGAACACTTTTTCTTTTCTTTTTAATCATCGGGTGTGTTTGTTCCAAATTGTTCAAGTCTCTCCTTCCAAAGACTTACCATGTCAACAAGTCGAAACCAAACAGGCCCATCACTGTTGTTTCTTGTCTCAGTAGCTGCGTTTCCATTACCCGCAGAAATGCGCAAAACCTAAATATCGCAATAAGAAACTGGTAATGGAAACACCCGTACTTCAAAAAACTTCTCAAATATGGCTAAAACATTTATGCTGTCATGATTTGGTTTTTCAGAGGTTTTGATACTCAAGTGTGTCACAAAACCATGATGGAAACACATTTTTTGCATTAACACGGCACCTAAACACCGAACCAGCGGGGCACCGATGCAGAACAACAAGGGTAGAAGGGTTGTCTTGGTCCCCTAGTTGGCCTGGGTGAGCGTGGCGTCTCCGGGCCGTCTCGCAGGTCCGTTCCGGCAATAAAAGCCAACCCGCAGGCTTGGAGAGACCCACATGCCCGAACAATGTCGAGGGCCCTTAAATCCACAATTTGTCTGTGTATTCATTTTTCACAATTCTCTCCCAAAAATCCCTTATTCTTGGCCACTGCACTGTAAGAACGTTAACTGTAAGTTACGGCTCATGATGCAAAACGAATCTATCATATTTTTCTGGTGTTATTATTTAACATACATGTGTTTAGAGACTCTACTTCTGTAGCTCAATGTCCCTGACGTAAAGCGAGTAGCAGTGAATAAGACGTCCAGTTGCACTTTTTCTCCCTAAAAGCCGCCGCCACTGTTCTTTTAATATTTGCACATATTGTATATCTGGGATGTATTGAATTTATGTCCACATCGTATTTATGCTGACTAAGCTCCAGACATCGTGTGCGTCTTGTTTACATCCGGTTTCGGCAGCACTGTTCTGGTCAGAGTATTTTTTTTCTGGTGCATTACTAGTTAATAGAGCACGCATAATAGGCTAAATATAGAATGTATAAGCATTTAAGTCTCACCTTAAAACTCATCTGTATACTCTAGCCTTTAAATATACCTCCTTTTTAGACCAGTTGATCTGCCGCTTCTTTTCTTTCTCCTATGTCCCCCTCTCCCTTGTGGAGGGGGTCCGGTCCGATGACCATGGATGAAGTACTGGCTGTCCAGAGTCCAGACCCAGGATGGACCGCTCGTCGGGACCCAGGATGGACCGCTCGCCTGTATCGGTTGGGGACATCTCTACGCTGCTGATCCGCCTCCGCTTGAAATGGTCTCCTGTGGACGGGACTCTCGCTGCTGTCTTGGATCCGCTTGAACTGAACTCTCGCGGCTGTGTTGGAGCCACTATGGATTGAACTTTCACAGTATCATGTTAGACCCGCTCGACATCCATTGCTTTCGGTCCCCTAGAGGGGTGGGGGGTTGCCCACATCTGAGGTCCTCTCTAAGGTTTCTCATAGTCAGCATTGTCACTGGCGTCCCACTGGATGTGAATTCTCCCTGCCCACTGGGTGTGAGTTTTCCTTGCCCTTTTGTGGGTTCTTCCGAGGATGTTGTAGTCGTAATGATTTGTGCAGTCCTTTGAGACATTTGTGATTTGGGGCTATATAAATAAACATTGATTGATTGATTGATATATATCCATTCACACTGTAACGATCTGCTGGTGATAATGTTTTATGTTCGTGTGGTTTTGATTGACCTGTCCGGGGAAGCACGTACATAAAAGTGTTTTCATGAAATTGAGCCAATTGTTATCATATTATTGGCAATAAAAGCTAAAAATAGCGTCACACCTTGTGTGACGTTTTCTGGAGGCTACAGTACATTGTATTACTTAATTTTTTCCACGCTAAAACACATAATTTTAAGGTGTGGCAGCCATGAATTTACAATGGCGATGCGCCACATTCAGTTACTTTAAGGGGACACCATGAATAAGATTGCAATAACCTTCATTGAGCCTCGCATTTAGCAGTATGGTCATGGCTTGTTGCAGCTTTGACTTAGGTACTGTCTTTTACACAGGAAACAGTGTTGCACTTTCATGCAACTTATTTGCATTTTTGACTGCTCTTCTCCTGACTCATTCTAAATTCCAGCTGCCCTTTTAGTGGTAAGCTGAAGTTTGTCATTACCAAACATTTTGCTGCAATTTTGGTAGTACTTCACACTATTTCACCTCAGTATATCCTCAATGCTGCCTTCTTCATTCAGTCTGGATAGGTTTAACGGTCTGACCTGATGGCTAACTGGTGGATTGTCTGAAATTGTGGTTGGTTATTGCCTACCACGGAATACACATCAGAACTTCACTCACAAGTCTTCTTTTGTATCTGTCTGAGAGTGGCAACACTTCTTCCAGTCTGTTTGAGGAGTACAGATTATTACCACCTGACCGTACTTTATACATAAGCACAAATATATACAGTATATATATATATATATATGTACTATATACAACTAGGTTCAAATATCTAAATGCCTTTCAGCTACCTCGGCTGTTCCTCTCATGTCATTTAAGCCTAGAGCAATCTGTACATCTTCTAGGTAACTGAAGCCCCGTTACCCTTGGCTCGGGTCTCCTACACTGACACATCCTGTCAATCCAAGCGCAGCTATCTAATAGTGCAATACTACAACAAACTATACTTTCAAGTTGAGATGTATACAGGGGACTATTAGGTAGTTTTTGGGACACTAAATTACAGTACAAATTACAGTTTAGTATTACAATTTACTGTTTGTAAATAAACTACAGCTACAACTAGAAAATATCATTTCCGTGAAAATTGTGTGTGAATGCCTTAATTCCATCCATCCATCCATTTTCTACCGCTTGTCCCTTAGCTAAATTGAAATGCAGAAGGAATGTAAAATGATTGTAAGAATATGTTTGAGAGTACAGTAGGAATGGTTTAAATATTGAAGAATGCTAGTTGAAATGCCAGTGAAATATAGTATAGAAACAGTTTAACTGTGAAATGGTTTGAATATAGAAATACTGTGATTGTAGGAATGATTTGAATGTTGAATATCAGAAACTGGACTGACACGTAGTATAGAAATGATAAATGTATGTTGTAATATTAAACTATATAACTGGCTTCAAATTTAGCTGGAATGATAGAGTTCACATACTAATTTTAGCCCTCATTGTTCCATCGATGTTTTGGGGGAGGGGGTAATTTGAACCTGGATTTGCTGCTTGGAGGTCAAACCTTCGAGCCACTCAACTAAATGGTCAAGCTGTTATACCCATCTTCAGCAGTATGAAGCTGCTTCCAAGTCACTAATTCAGGGCTAGTCAACTACATTATGAAGAGAGCCCCAGTTTCAAGACCCAGGGAACGATGTTTCCTCAGAAAGTGCCCCCGCAGAATATATCTATTTGATACTTTATTTAATTGCAAAGTAAATACGTCGCATTTCACATTTCATTTTCAATAAATTCATTAATTTACAATGCTACTCGTTTCCAGTGTGTGCAGCTAGTGAACAGTATAAAGAAAAAGAAGCTCTAGTCTTTGTTGGATTGATGTTTCTATTTTGAATTATTTTCCTTCCTTAGTTTTATTGATTTACACTTCTTTCTTCATTTAGGTTTGTAAGACTGAAGATATAAGCATAAAATAAACATAACAAAAATATCACGTCCATTATGTATTTTAAATAAATAATGTCTATTGTGTATTGTACATAAATGAAATATAATGTCTAGTGTTAATATATTCACACAATAACTACAAATGTTGACACATAAAGAAATTACACAACATTCACACACCAAACATTGTATGTGATTTATCGCTTTAAGTGCCCTTTACTGATCAAATTTAGCACTACATGTATTAAACAAGGTTTGATCATTAATCTCATACAAAATACATCACTGAGTCAGCAATTTCAATACAAAACAAACTAAACAATCTTCATGCACAAATTATATCTACTGACCATGTTTAGTGAGGAAGCTTACAGTTAGGATTTCTACCATTGTTGCTGCTTGTCTGGATCGATGTGTTCATTGCTTAAAAGGTCCGCCAGAAAACAACGACACAGGCGCCTGCTCGGGGTAGAACATTTATACGTTGTTGTCCAGTCTTTGTTAAAAGTCTTATTCTTACAATTTATTCTGTTTTTTCTACCAAGGTAGAATGGGTAGTCTTCTTCTACTTACCCTACTGCTGCTTCATTGTAAAATACATGCCTCGCTGTTGCCCCCTGCACTGTGGCTGGAGTACTGCATACATGATCAACCCTAGTTTTAGGTTTCATCAAGCCCATTTGTGTGATGTTCATCGGGTTAAATGAAAACCTTTGGCGCGCCAAATGTGGCCCATGGGCCGCCAGTTGAATAAGTCTTCACTCATCCTTGCCTCAATCGCAGCAAATTAACGATATTTCTGACAAATGTCATTATCACTGGAGGATGAGAAATAGCTTAATATACTTCACTACACCCTGGGAATATGCTAACCCCTAAGCAAGAGCTCTTGAACGTAAAGAATAGTGAGTGGATCAATACAGATATCCATAGATCGTCAAGTTAGCCAACACTACAGTATTAGATTGATGTTTTCACAAAATATAGCAACATTGTTCTTTTGTTGTTTTTCTTATCGTTCACAAACTCAGAAAATAAGTCCCTAGACACAGGAGGATTTTAAGGGCAAAAAACAAAGGATTTAAATAAGAACCAATAGTAGTTTTTGCTTTTGTTTATTATTTTTTTCCAAAGGCTTCTGCTATTTAATTTATTTTGCTCAAAATATTGTATGTAATTGAAGAGAATAAGGGAATGATTGAAATAAATGTATAGTTTTACACCACCAACCTGTGTTTTTGTATAACTATAATTGTGATCAAAAATGTTATCATTCAATGATCTTGAAATTTTTAAGTATCAATATCAGAATTGGTATGACCAATACTGCCTTTGTAACTATTGTGGGGATAGGTTGACTGGCAACACTAAATGTGAGTGTGAATGTTTGTCTATAAGTGTTGGCCCTGCGATGAGGTGCCGACTTGTTCAGGGTGCACCCTGCCTTTTGCTGGTTTAGGCTTCAGCGACCCCGATAGGGACAAGCGGTTGAGAATGGATGGATGGTATATGGAGTTGTATTCCTACCTCCTGGATCCACCAATTTCCCAAATTTTATCTGCTCCAGAGTGGTTATTTGTGGGTTGAATGTCTTCCAATTACTTTTTGTTCTAATAACGGCATTTTTCAATAGCAATTTGAAAGTCTGCATGTGATAGGATTATTTCTTAATGTCCATTCCTTTTGTTCCTAAACAAACAGGTAGCTGGTCAGGGATGTAGTCGTTCAACCCCCCAGGCTCACCCCAAATCTACCTAATAGGCAGAGTTTCGAGGCAACAATCGCTGTGATGGATGAGGAAACACCCACTCTCAAACCTCGACGGATCCAGAATCAGAATGTGGTTTATCGTCTTGAAATGCGTCGGATTTGCTCAGGCCATCCAGGAGCTCACTGGTACAGAGTACGCTGCTTCCACCAGAACCTTTTCCCCAACTTTACTGTGGTCAACGTGGAGAAGCCTCCCTGCTTCCTGAGGAAGTTTTCACCTGATGGTCGTTGCTTTATCGCCTTCTCATCTGACCAGACATCTCTAGAGGTAAATTATAATTTCTGTTTCAGTCCCGCTTTATTACTATGATTGGCGCGTATTTTTCGGAACTGATAGTTGCTTCTATTGAAAGTATGCTATTTTTGATACCCTGCTATCATAAGAACTGTGTATTCATTCAAAATTGAACTGATTTGTTTAAATACAGATTTATGAATACCAGGGCTGCCAAGCAGCTCAGGACCTGCTGAGAGGTCAAGAGGGTGAGACCCTTGCAACAGCCAACGACCAGCGCTCCCTCAACATTCGAGGTCGTCTTTTTGAACGTTTTTTCTCCTTGCTACATGTCACTAATGTGGCGTCCAATGGAGAGCACCTCAACCGGGAGTGTAGCCTCTTCACCGACGACTGCCGCTACGTCATCGTTGGCTCAGCCGTGTACGTTCCCGAGGAGCCACCGCCATACTTCTTTGAGGTGCGGTATTATCAAACATACGACAAAATTGACACAGAAAACTAAAACGCTAATTAATTTCATACATATTGTTGTTGTTCAAATAGGTTTATCGCAACAATGAATCAGTGACTCCAAATCCTCGGTCTCCTTTGGAAGACTACTCTCTCCACGTAATCGATCTCCATACTGGCAGGCTGTGTGATACCAGGTCCTTCAAATGTGACAAGATCATCCTGTCCCACAACCAGGGACTCTACCTCTACAGAAACATCCTTGCTGTGTTATCCGTCCAGCAGCAAACCATACATGTCTTTCAGGTAGGGATGGGCACGGGATCCAGTATTTTTTGGGCTCCTCTCTGAGCTGCCACTCCTCTCTGAGCTGCCACCTTACCGTGGTATAGGAGTTTGCGTGTCCCAATGATCCTAGGAGCTATGTGATCTGGGGGCTTCTATGCCCCCTGGTAGGGTCTCCCAAGACAAACAGGTTCTAGGTGAGGGATCAGACAAAGAGCAGCTCGAAGACTTCTATGGATATACAACAACAGAGACTCAGTTTTCCCTTGCCCGGACGCGGGTCACCGGGGCCCCCCTCTGGAGCCAGGCCCGGAGTTGGGGCACAAAGGCGAGCGCCTGGCGGCCGGGCCCAGCCCGAAGAGGCAACGTGGGTCACCCCTCCAATGGACTCACCACCCTTAGCAGGGGCCATAGAGGTCGGGTGCGTTGTGAACTGAGCGACAGCCGAAGGCAGGGCACTTAGTGGTCCGATCCTCGGCTACATAAGGTAGCTCATGGGACGTGGAACATCACCTCACTGGGGGGGAATCAGCCTGAGCTAGTGCGCGAGGTAGAGAATTTCTGCCTGGATATAGTCGGACTCACCTCGACGCACAGCAAGGGCTCTGGAACCAGTTTTCTCGAGAAGGACTGGACTCTCTTCCACTCTAGCGTTGCACGCAGTGAGAGGCGACGAGCTGTGGTAGCAATTCTTGGTTCCCCCCGGCTCAAAGGCTGTGCGTTGGAGTTCAACCCAGTGGACAAGAGGGTAGCCTCCCTCCGCCTTCGGGCGGGGGGACGGGTCCTGACTGTTTTTTGTGCTTATGCAACAAAAAGCAGTTCAGAGTACCTACCCTTTTTGGATACACTCGAGGGAGTACTGGAAAGTGCGCCCCCGCGTGATTCCCTTGTCCTACTGGGGTACTTCAACGCTCATGTTGGCAACGACAGTGAAACCTGGAGAGGCGTGATTGGTGGAAAATGGCCGCCCGGATCTGAACCCGAGTTGTGTTTTGTTATTGGACTTTTGTGCTCGTCACAGATTGTCCTTAACAAACACCATGTTCAAACATAAGGGTGTCCATATGTGCACTTGGCACCAGGACACCCTAGGCCGCAGTTCCATGATCGACTTTGTAGTTGTGTCATCGGATTTGCGGCCTCATGTTTTGGACACTCGGGTGAAGAGAGGGGCGGAGCTTTCTACCGATCACCACCTGGTGGTGAGTTGGCTGCGATGGTGGGGGAGGATGCCGGACAGACCTGGCAGGCCCAAACGCATTGTGAGGGTTTGCTGTGAACGTCTGGCAGAGTCTCCTGTCAGAGAGAGTTTCAATTCCCACCTCCGGAAGAACTTCGAACATGTCACGAGGGAGGTGCTGGACATTGAGTCCGAGTGGACCATGTTCCGCACCTCTATTGTCGAGGCGGCTGATTGGAGCTGTGGCCGCAAGGTAGTTGGTGCCTGTCGTGGCGGTAATCCTAGAACTCGTTGGTGGACACCAGCGGTGAGGGATGCCGTCAAGCTGAAGAAGTAGTCTTATTGGGTTCTTTTGGCTCATAGGACTCCGGAGGCAGTGTACAGGTACCGACAAGCCAAGCGGTGTGCAGCTTAAGCGGTCGCGGAGGGAAAAACTTGGACATTGGAGGAGTTCAGGGAAGCCATGGAAAATGACTTCCGGACAGCTTCAAAGCGATTCTGGACCACCATCCGCCGCCTTAGGAAGGGGAAGCAGTGCACTGTCTACACCGTGTATGGTGCGGATGTTCCGCTGACCTCGACTGCGGATGTTGTGGATCGGTGGAAGGAATACTTCAAAGACCTCCTCAATCCCACCAACACGTCTTCCTATGAGGAAGCAGTGCCTGGGGAATCTGTGGTTGCTCTCCTTTTTCTGGGACTGAGGTTGCTGAGGTAGTTAAAAAGCTCCTCGGTGGCAAGGCCTGGGGGCTGGATGAGACCCGCCCGGAATTACTTAAGGCTCTGGATGCTGTGGGGCTGTTTTGGTTGACAAGACTCAGCAGCATTGCGTGGACATCGGGAGCGGTACCTCTGGATTGGCAGACCGGGGTGGTGGTCCCTCTCTTTAAAAAGGGGGACCGCAGGGTGTGTTCCAACTATCGTGGGATCACACTCCTCAGCCTTCCCGGTAAGGTTTATTCAGGTGTACTGGAGAGGAGGCTACGCCAGATATTCGAACCTCGGATTCAGGAAGAACAGTGTGGTTTTCGTCCTGGTCGTGGAACTGTGGACCAGTCTATACTCTCGGCAGGGTCCTTGAGGGTGCATGGAAGTTTGCCCAACCAGTCTACATGTACTTTGTGGACTTGGAGAAGGCATTCGACCGTGTCCCTCGGGACGTCTTGTGGGGAGCGCTCAGAGAGTATGGGGTACCGGACTGTGATTGTGGCAGTCCGCTCCCTGTACGATCAGTGTTAGAGCTTTGTCCGCATTGCCGGCAGTAGGTCGGACACGTTTCCAGTGAGGGTTGGACTCCGTCAAGGCTGTCCTTTATCACGATTCTGTTCATAACTTTTATGGACAGAATTTCTCGGCACAGTCAAGGCGTTGAGAGGTTCGGGTTTGGTGGCCGCGGGATTAGGTCTCTGCTTTTTGCAGATGATGTGGTCCTGATGGTTTCATCTGGCCAGGATCTTCAGCTCTCACTGGATCGGTTGGCAGCCGAGTGTGAAGCGACCGGAATGAGAATCAGCACTTCCAAGTCTGAGTCCATGGTTCTCGCCCGGAAACGGTTGGTATGCCATCTCCGGGTTGGGGAGGAGACCCTGCCCCAAGTGGAGGAGTTCAAGTACCTAGGAGTCTTGCTCACGAGTGAGGGAAAAGTGGATCGTGAGGTCGACAGGCGGATCCGTGCGGCGTCTTCACTAATGCGGACACTGTATCGATCCGTTTTGGTGAAGAAGGAGCTGAGCCGGAAGGCAAAGCTCTCAATTTACCGGTCGATCTACAATCCCATCCTCACCTATGGTCATGAGCTTTGGGTCATGACCGAAAGGATAAGATCACGGGTACAAGCGGCTGAAATGAGTTTCCTCCGCCGGGTGAGAAGCTCAGTCACCCGGGAGTAGCTCAAAGTAAACCCGCTGCTCCTCCACATTGAGAGAAGCCAGATGAGTTGGTTAGGGCATCTGGTCAGGATGCCACCCGAACGCCTCCCTAGGGAGGTGTTTAGGGCACGTCCAACTGGTAGGAGGCCACGGGGAAAGACCTAGGACACGTTGGGAAGACTTTGTCTCCCAGCTGGCCTGGGAACGCCTCGGGATCCCCCGGGAAGAGCTGGACGAAGTGGCTGGGGAGAGGAAAGTCTGGGCTTCCCTGTTTAGGCTGCTGCCACCGCGATCCGACCTCGGATGAGTGGAAGAAGATGGATGGATGGAAGGAAACTGGTTGATACTACCGGGCACCAATTCACATAAGATCCAGCTGTGCCATGTTTCGCTAACTGGGTCCAGTTGCATTACAACCGGCGTGTGGCGAGTACTTGTTAGCACTTGAGAGGAAAACAGGGGATTTCGACATGCTCTTAGTAATCTTTTTTAACCCATACAATTTTCATGACAAAAATCCAACCGTGCCTTATGAAAAATACTCTAAAATGTGGCTCCACTTTTCCAAAAGTAATGCCGATGCAGATTACACACTCTGCAATATTTGTGATGCAAAAATCAAGCCAAGTGGCAGGAATACTTACAATCTGAGGAAGCACCTGGTTAAACACAGGATTTTTCTTTTGCTGAAGAGTGCAGAATTTTTGACAGCCAAGACATATGTCCGGGTACAACATATGCATTTGTAACCTTTAGCGACTCGGCTGCAGCCACCAACACGGTTGAAGAGACTGTGTTAACAATTGGTGACAGCAACAGTGATAAGGCATCATCATCATCGCTATGGCATGGCTTGAGGGTCATAAAGGAAGTGTTTGTGTTAATCGGCCGTTAAAAATAAGTACAGTATATATATATATAAATATATATATATATATACATATATATATATATATATATATATATGTATGTGTGTGTGTGTGTGTGTTTATATATATAAAATATATATATATGTATGTGTGTATATACAGTATATATATATATATTTATATATATGTGTGTATATATATATATATATTAGGGCTGGGCAACGATTAAAAATTTTAATCGAAGGTAATCGCACTTTTTATCTGATTAATCGCGATTAACTGCAAAGCCCAATAATGAATTCAAAAGTAGTGTGTAGTGCACCTTTATTGGAATATTCTCCCACATGAACAAAAGCGCCAAAACATTTGTTGTGCAAACACAATTCAAATGAGTACTTGTTAAACAGTAGCAGTTAAATAGCATATTTTAAGAAAATCAACTGAAAAAATGTAAATACAAACATTTATGCTTATTGCCACTGCCAGGGTATTTAAGTTATCCTGTTTGTTATGGAAAATAAATATAATCTACATAAAAATCTCTGAGCCACAATCATAACATCTGAACAGGTAATTTCTGAGGTAACAGCAGAAACATTTTTTTTATCAGGGATCTTATGTTTAAAAAACCTGTATCATAGGTAGTGGGCTGTTTTAGGGAATTTATGATTAAATTATCCGTAGTAGCAATATTAATAATGTTGTGTTTATTATGCGTAGTGCACTTAAAATAATTTTGACCATATCTAAGAATTGATATGATGGGAATTTTTCGATTGTTTGCTTGGTGCTTTGATAAACTGAACGCATATACATGGTACTATATTGTGATGTTATGAGCCAGGGAAATAAAGAACTACCCTACCCAGCATGCAACAGGAGTGACGAGCATGCGCGGTAGCCCAGTATAGGTTGTGTCGCCATGACGGCATCTTGTATGTTGTGATATGCACGCTCTGAAAGTAAACGTTAAGAACTCAGCCAACACGCCTCGTCTGCATTATTCTTAAATAGACAGACAACACATAAACTCCGCTGCTTCACAAGCTGCTGGATGTAGCTGGCAAAGTATTCCTATGCTAGCTAGCAGGTCTAGCAAGCACGCGTCATTTAGTCCAAAACGGCCCGATCTATCCACATCCAGAATTGTCTGGCGGTCGTAAGTGATCCCGGAGTGACCACGCTGTAAGCCAGCCATGAAATTTGCAGAATTGTCCGGTATTTTTGCCAAATGTTCCATCTTTACCAACAGCCCCTCCACGCCGAAGCCCGTCCGGGTGCCGCCATCTTTATAAGAAAAGGCGTTAACAAAATAAAAGCATGTAAACAACATACGCAAATGCGCGATAAAATAATTGTCGGTGTTAATAGATTGATGAGTTAACTCGTAATTAACGCATTAATTTGCCCACCCCTAATATATATATATATATATATATATATATATATATATATATATATATATATATATATATATATATATATATATATATATATATATATATATATATAATATGTATATATATATGTATGTATGTATGTGTATATTTCAATCATTTCTACAACTCTTATTTTTTTGTGATGCAGTGATTGGAGCACATAAATGTTGGTCACAAAAACATTCATGAAGTTTGGTTCTTTTATGAATTTATTATGGGTCTACTGAAAATGTGACCAAATCTGCTGGGTCAAAAGCATACATCCAGCAATGTTATATTTTTTTACATGTCCCTTGGCAAATTTTCACTGCAATAAGGCGCTTTTGGTAGCCATCCACAAGCTGGCAAGCTTCTGGTTGAATTTTTTTGACCACTCCTCTTGACAAAATTGGTTAAGTTCAGCTACATTTGTTGGTTTTCTGACATTGACTTGTTTCTACAGCATTGCCCACATGTTCTCAATGGGTTTTAAGTCAGGACTTGGGGAAGGCTATACTAAAACCTTAATTCTAGCCTGATTTACTTTACAACTTTTGACGTGTGTTTTTGGTCATTGTCCTGTTGGAACACCCAAATGCCCCTAACACCCAACCTCCATGTTGATGAGTTTAGGTTGTCCTGAAGAATTTGGAGGTAATCCTCTTTTTTCATTGTCCCTTTTACTCTCTGTAAAGCACCAGTTCCATTTGCAGCAAAACAGGTCCAGAGCATCATACTATTGTAGCCAAACAGCTCCATTTTTGTTTCATCTGAACACAGAACTTTCCACCAGAAAGTCTTGTCTTTGTCCATGTGATGTCAGATGAAACAAAAATGGAGGTGTTTGGCCACAATAACCAGCAATATGTTTGGAGGAGTAAAGGTCAGGCTTTTAATCCCAGGAACACCAGACCTACCGTCAAGCATGGTGGTGGTAGTATTATGCTCTGGGCCTGTTTTTCTGCCAATGGAACTGGTGCGTCATAGAGAGTAAATGGGACAATGAAAAAGGAGGATTACCTCCAAATTCTTCAGGAGAACCTAAAATCATCAGCCCGGAGGTTTGGTCTTGGGCGCAGTTGGGTGTTCCAACATTGCTGTATGTATACTTTTGACCCAGCAGATTTGGTCACATTTTCAGTAGACCCATAATAAATTCATAAAATAACCAAACTCCATGAATGTTTTTTGTGACCAACAAGTATTTGCTCTAATCACTCTATCACAAAAAAATTAAGAGTTGTAGAAATGATGAACATTATTCATGTATGTAAACTTTTGACCACGGCTTCATGTGTGTGTGTGTGTGACCGTGACAGTGTGCGTGTGGTGTGGTGTACGTGTATGTGTGTGTGTGCGTGTGTGTGTGTGTGTGCGGAAAGCATTCACAGTGCTTCGCTTTTTTCACATTTATGTTAAAAACCTATGTCATAATGGAATAAATGATATATATAATTTATATATGATGATGATATATATATATATATATATATATATATATATATATATATATATATATACAAATGTATATATGTATAAGCATATATATATATATATATATATATATATATATATATATATATATATGTATATATAGCCACACACACCCACACAAAAGAGCAAATGTATTTAAACCAAAAAAAGTATATGTACATAAGTATTCACAGCCTTTTCTCAATACTTTGTTGATGCACTTTTGGCAGCAATTACAGCTTCAAGTCTTTCTGAATACGATGCCACAAGCTTTGCACACCTACAGCATAGGGTCAAAATCTATTTATAACAAATGACTTCACCACCACCTTCACCGTTATCATTTTGTTGAGAATATTTAAAATTTACATGCTGAAAACAATGCAAAATACATATAAATGACAAATGAAATGGACAAATGAACATATTATCATTTTTATATTGTTGAAAAGATGGCAATGATAAGAAAGTTAGAAGATGAGAGCCACCAGAGTTTTGAGCTCTTCCTTGAAAGCATTTTTTGTATCACAGTCTTTACAAAGTGATGGCACTCACAACATTGTTTGGGTCCATGGTGGTTTATTTTGCAGTCATAATTAATATATATATATTTTTTTAAACCAGAAGAACCGTCACTGATGCATGGTAAAACAAACCTGTGTGTTACATGCAATGTTTGGCTGTACAATAGCTAAGACAATGTATGAAAACCATGTAACATTTAGGCAAAACTATTTTGCCCAAAACCGAAGCATACAAGTGGCGAGTACACGAACCAGGTTACCGCTGTAGAATTTAGAATGCAGGAAAATCTTCTTGAATAATTGTTTTTTATTTTTCATTTCTTTTACAGGTGACTCCAGACGGAACATTTCTGGATGTGAGGACCATTGGGCGGTTTTGTTATGAGGACGACCTCCTGACTCTCTCAGCCGTTTACACAGAGGCTCAGGCTGAGGGCCAGCTGGGCTTCCCACGTCTCTACACGGACAAAACCATCAACTCTCTCAAGCACAGGCTTCTGGTGTACCTTTGGAGGAGAGCTGAGCAGGATGGCAGTGCTACTGCCAAGAGAAGGTCTATGACTTCTGCATTTTCTACACCTTCATTAAGATTTATTTTCTGTGTGTTTTCTAGTCCCACAAATCTGACCTAAAGGATGTATCCTATATGGATATAATAAGTAATAGGTTAATCACTGTGCTATGCTAACCGTATAATAATATGCTAACAATAGTCCAAAATCGCTGCGATGAGGTGGCGACTTGTCCAGGGTGTACGCCGCCTTCCGCTCGATTGTAGCTGAGATAGGCACCAGCGCTCCCCGCGACCCCAAAGGGAATAAGCGGTAGAAAATTGATGGATCGATAGTCCAAAATCTTTCAAAAATGTTACTGTATTACTACCTTTACTATTCCTTATGACTTAACTCTTATTGAAATATTCATAGCCAGTCAAACCATTGCATTCATAAAACATTTATTTATTGGAAATACCAAATGTTAAGGAACATTGTGGTGTTCTGAAAATCCACACAAGAAAAAATGTTAAGTTAATCAGTATTATAATAATTACATTGTACAAAATACATTCTATTCTTGTATATTGTTGACTCATTGTTGAGCAGCCTAGACATATTGCTAGCATTACTCACAATCGAGTTCCACCTCAGATTAGTGCAACTTTGAAATGTTATTCCCCCCATTTTTGGTCTGTTTCCAAATTGGACAACTTTAAGGGTATTCAATGTTTTAGATTTCACAGTATTTTTCCTCAGTATCACTCAGTGAGTAGATTACTCACTGAGTTGTCAACAATAGTTGTCATCAAATAAATAATAAATAAATGGGTTGTACTTGTATAGCGCTTTTCTACCTTCAAGGTACTCAAAGCGCTTTGACACTACTTCCACATTTACCCATTCACACACACATTCACACACTGATGGAGGGAGCTGCCATGCAAGGCGCCAACCAGCACCCATCAGGAGCAAGGGTGAAGTGTCTTGCTCAGGACACAACGGACGTGACGAGGTTGGTACTAGGTGGGAATTGAACCAGGGACCCTCGGGTTGCGCACGGCCACTCTCCCACTGCGCCACGCCGTCCCTATAGCAGGGATAAGAATGTCTGTTTAATGTACAAACATCGCAGTGATTGTTTTTTCTAAATATATATTTTTGCTTTATTGACAGACAAAACAGAAACAAAAATCACCCAAAACAATCATAAAAAACATCCATCTAGCCATTTAATAACATTTTAATAAAAAAATATATACAGTGTATTAAAAATAATGAAATTAAAAAACAGTCTAATGTAGTAAGATACAATAGGAAATAAAATAACAGTAACCAAGAGGGAGGTTACATTTCAGTAAAATTTAATTTAAAACAACGCAGACGAGCAAGTCCTCAAGTTATTGCCATGATAAAGTGAAAGAGGACAATGGGTTATCCATCCATCCATTTCCTACCGCTTGTCCCGATGAGGTGGCAACTTGTCCACGGTGTAGTCCGCCTTCCGCCCGATTGCAGCTGAGATAGGCTCCAGCGACAATGGTTCAGTCAGGTAAAATAAAAGAATACATAATGTGACATAGATATTATACAATGGCAAGTTGTAATATGGGCTTCACGGTGGCAGAGGGGTTAGTGCGTCTGCCTCACAATACGAAGGTCCTGCAGTCCTGGGTTCAAATCCAGGCTCGGGATCTTTCTGTGTGAAGTTTGCATGTTCTCCCCGTGAATGCGTGGGTTCCCTCCGGGTACTCCGGCTTCCTCCCACTTCCAAAGACATGCACCTGGGGATAGGTTGATTGGCAACACTAAATTGTCCCTAGTGTGTGAATGTGAGTGTGAATGTTGTCTGGCTATCTGTATTGGCCCTGCGATGAGGTGGCGACTTGTCCAGGGTGTACCCCGCCTTCCGCCCGATTGTAGCTGAGATAGGCACCAGCGCCGCCCGCCACCCCAAAAGGGAATAAGCGGTAGAAAATGGATGGATGGATGGAAGTTGTAATATGGCAATCCAGAAATCTCAGACCTGCCGTCATTAAAGTAGCTTCTCTGTAACATGCTCCTGCCGTACTTAATATTCACGTGTTGTTCTCTGACTTTGAGTCATCATTTTATCTTTTTAATTGTTCCTCTTAGATTTTTCCAATTTTTTGATCAGCTGAGGCGACTCAGGATGTGGAAGATGCAGCTGCTGGATGAGCATCACCTCTTCATTAAATACACAAGTGAAGATGTAGTTACTCTCAGGGTCACAGACCCCTCACAGGTACACACAAGTGTGCACATGCACACACATACATAGCTCTGTTTGTTGTCTTTCTTATTGCCTCGTCTTTTGTTGTTTGTGTTGTATGAAAATAATTAATTTTACTCCTCTCCAAGGACTCTTCTACAGACTGTTCAGTTCTGTGACTCATTCACACAGCTACATAATAATCGTATTATTACAATATGTTTGTGTGAAATGTCCACTTTTTTTAATAAATATACATGAGCATGTTAAGTATGCATCAGTGTCTCATGTTTCCTGATATTTTGCTCTTGAAAATGACAATTTTTCCTCTAATCTTCCCCTTTTTGTGGCAGCCATCATTCTTTGTCGTTTACAACATGGTGTCTACCGAGGTGCTGGCCGTCTTTGAGAATACCTCCGATCAGTTACTGGAGCTGTTCGAGAATTTCTGTGACCTCTTCAGAAATGCCACGCTGCACAGCCAGGCCGTCCAGTTTCCCTGCTCAGCTTCCTCCAATAACTATGCCCGGCAGGTCCAAAGAAGGTAAGATGAAAAATGCCTTAAAGAAACGGCACCTTTTTTTGGAATTATGCATATCGTTCACAATCATTATGAAAGACATGGCGGAAGATGTATTTTTTAAATTCATTTTAAAAAGTAAAGATGATTATAAAACGCTTGAAAGACAGGGCTAATGGGAGTCATCGTTGTAGCCTTCAAAGCCCTCTAAAACAACTACAAATCACTCCACCAGTGTTTTATATACACGGTGCAAGTCGATCTATTATAAGTAACAGACAAGTTCATAACAATATGTAGTATGTTCAATATTTACCGTATTTTGATCATTTTAATCTTTTCCGGGACTGAATTATTTTGTGCATTGATTTCTGTTTCCATAGCAGCACACGTCTGACTTCTGGCAACATGTGTGTTTCTTCTTCTGGATACAAAACGCTTGTGAGTGTTCTAATCATGGCAGACTTGGTAACAAACAACGAAAACAAGTATTTTTGACCAAAAAATTAGGATTTACAACCTTATACTTTTGAAGCTAAATATACTACTGCCTATAGAATTGAGCACGAAGGAAGAGTGAGTCCTTGGAGCGGACGGAAGCCAGGAGAGGGGGATGAAAGTGTTTTTTACGCTATAAATTTTGAATAACAAACTGAGTTCTTACTACATAAATAGACTGCCTTACCAAAATCCCCAGACAAACAATTGTCCATTATCTGGATGTCAGCATCCAGTGAGTCACTTTATTCTAATAGGTTATATGTAATAACTTAATCTCAAATCATCATTAAATGGCTCTGGTATGTCCAAGGGCATTAATAAATCATGTTCTTTTCAAATACCTTTATAAATGATAAAGATAGTTCATTTAAAAAATGAGATTTACAGCCCCGAAATAATTGTTTTTTATATTTTATTTTGATGCCCCGCCCTCCACCGTTTGACCATTTAAAAATTCTGTGAGTGTGTCACATCCAGGTTACCAGTTATGCACCACCCTCCTCGTTGAGTTAATGCCACTGGTAAAGTTACTAAACATGTCAGACCTTAGTAAATCTAAAAGGCGTCTTACGATTCTAAACGTATGCATTTTTGACAAAGCCAGGAACAAAACAAGGATGTGTATGGGGGATGCCTTTGAAAGCAAGGATTAAAGGCGGAAAATATTTTTTCATCTGGCGCCAAACTTGCTAATTTCCTCCTTGATAGGTAAGTCAGGCATTGACGTTTTATTTTTACATGTAATAAATGGAAATTGACATTTTGAAAAATAAACTATATTGTCCAATACAGTCTATGATCTTGTCTAACAAAATTAGTATGCTCGTGCAACGGGTTTGAGGCAGCGGCGGCAGCGGCGCTGACCAAGAAGAACGCGGAGTTGGAATATAATTACAACACTTTATGTACATATTTATATAATATTTACATATTTATATAATATGTAACTACAAGCTCCATTCACAGACAGAGTTCCATTGCTTTTATGAGCTGTCGAGCGGGTCAAAAGCCGAAAAATGTTTTTTTTAATTTTTTTTACTTTTGTTTTATTATTTTAATTTGTGGCGGCCGTAATTCTTTCGTGGTGGGCCGCCACAAATAAATTAATGTGTGGGAAACCCTGGATTGTGAAAGATAGGTAAAATTTAAAAAAAAAGTGCAATTCCCCTTTAAGATTGTACATACAGTACTTGATGTAAGTAAATATGTTATGTAGTAACAGGCACATTTATAATAACATTTAATATTTACGTATTTTGATCATTTTAAGAATCACCGGCGCATTGATTTCAAAAACACATCACAACGTTCACTGTTTTTTTTTCAACACCACTTTAACAGAGCGACAGGTGATTAGACAAACACTTCCAGCTGCGTCATCCACTTACCTGTTGCCAATCTCGAAGCCGGTCCTGCCACACCCCGCTTTGCTGCAAGTGCGCAGACCACGCCCACCACAGCATGATTTATATCTAGAATAACTTCGACGAGCCGAGATTTTATGATGCAGGAGCAGCAGGACATCGATGCCGGCTCATTGTAAAGCAGCAGAGGGCTACTGAGCTGTGTTATCAATCCGCCGCTAAAAAATAGTTTGTCTGCTAATATTTGGTTAATATTCAGATAACTATATGTATAATGAGTAATGTTGGCGGGTTTTGGATGGTTATTTTTAGGGTTTTGTGGGCGAAATAGAGAGCCCCCATTGACTACATTGTTAGCATACTTTTGATGTATTTATTTACGACTTAAAATGCATAAAAAATAGAAAAACAAATGTGTTAATCATGTTAATTTCTTATACAGTGATTGTAAATGACAGACAGTACATCCGTCTCGAATTTTTGCTTATTTTCAGTATGACTGATATGATGCTATGGTCAGAGCACAGAAGTGTTTCTCCACTGACGTCAATCTACGGAAATTACCTAAGACGTTCGAAGCGGGATATTTAAAATGGCTGACTGAATTTGTGGCATTTTGTGATGTTTAGACGATATTTTCACATACTTTGCGAATGATAAATACAATCGAGTATGGTTTAATGGATACAATGAAACACAATTTAGCATAAAAAATCAACTGTTTTTTATGGTTGGAGTCTGATCAGGCCAAGACATTAATTTTGACACTACAATCGCCCCCTTGTGGTGAAAAATTATGTCAGTTGTATCTTCCTTCCATGTGCTCCGGGAATCTTCCCAAATTTTTTGATGGTGGATCATGGTAATGGATGGGATGCAACTGCATCACTTCAGTGGTGCCAATATCGCCAACTTATGGTGGAAAATTATAACTTACATAAGCTTCAGTCTTCCTGAAATGTTTGATGCTGGTTGCAGCTTCCTAGCTATTCAGTATTGAATTTGCAGAACTAATGTACAGTGGAAACTTAATTTACGAACCTTTTGTTATATGAACTTATTGGTTTAGGAACCGCCATACCGAATGAAAATATGCTTTGGTCTACGAACCTTTTCCCCATGTACAAAAGTTTTATTGTGTACCTACAACACAGCGTTTTAGTGCCCGGCAGCTCAGCGATTGTTGGGCAGAGGGCTGGTCGATTTCTAGTGCTAATTCCATTCAGTCAGGATAGTTTTGTTTTTTTACACCATTTTTCTAGTTTTTCGAAATGGTAAATGGGTTATACTTGTATTGCGTTTTTCTACCTTTTTAAAGGAACTCAAAGCACTTGAGACTATTTCCACATCCACCCATTCACACACTGATGCTAGCTCAATATGAGTCCAAAAAAATCAATGAACAAGCAATGTGTGGTTTGAAACATTTTATTGTCATTCAAATTTGAACTTTACAGTACAGATAAGAATAAAATTGTGTTGCATTAGCTCGTTATAGTGCAAAATAGCAATAGGGTGCAGATATGAATAAATAGATTACTGTAAAGATAAATATATTGCACTTTTGCATATGCATCCGCGTTTATGGATGTAATGGTAAACGGGGTATACTTATATAACACTTTTCTACCTTCAAGGTACTATGTTATATTGTCTTTATTTTCCAACGAGTTAATCCATTTTGGGGGGGTAATTGATGGGATTATTATGATGCGTTCAAGAGTCTTACGGCCTCAGGGAAGAAGCTGTTACAGAACCTGGAGGTTTTGCTACGGGGGCTACGAAACCTCTTTCTAGAGTCCAGCAGTGAAAACAGTCCCTGGTGGGAGTGGGAGGAGTCTCTGCAGATTTTCTGAGCCCTGGTCAGGCAGCAGCTTTTTGCGATCTCCTGGATAGATGGAAGAGGAGTACTGATGATCGTTTCCGCCGTCCTCACCACTCTCTGCAAAGACTTCCAGTCTTAGGGACTGCAGGCTCCAGTCCAGACAGAGATGCTGTTCGTCAGTAGGCTCCCTATAGTGCCTCTGTAGAATGTGGTGAGAATGGGGGCAGGGAGCTGTGCTCTTTTCATCCGACACAAAAGTGCTCTTTTTACAAGAGTTCTGGTGTGAAGGGACAGGTCATATTTTCAGTTATCTGCACCCACAGGAACTTGGTGCTGCTTACAATCCCCACCGCTGTGTGTGTGTGTGTGTGTGTGTGTGTGTGTGTGTGTGTGTGTGTGTGTGTGTGTGTGTGTGTGTGTGTGTGTGTGTGTGTGTGTGTGTGTGTGTGTGTGTGTGTGTGTGTGTGTGTGTGTGTGTGTGTGTGTGTGTGTGTGTGTGTGTGCGTGCGTGCGTCTGCAAGGTGGCTTTAACTGAGGACAATTAAGCTTGTTGTTGTTTTTACTTAATTAAATAGACAGTTCCTCCATTGCCCCCTTGCTGTGTTTGTTTGATATACAGTACTGTATAGTGCTTTATATTGTGTTAAAAGTGTATACACCATTCTACTAAAATGTGTTTTGTTGAGGTTGGAATTATTTATTCATAGTGACATTGTTTCTTATGGAAAAGTGTGCTTCAATATACAAATTGTTGTATTTTCAAACCCAGTACAATAACCAATTAAGTTCATAAATCGAGTTTTCCCTCTAAATGATAAGACATTCATGTCTGCAATTCGCTGAGGGTGGTGACTTTGGAGTCTGTGCTGATGCTGGTCTCTGTTGTGTGCCTTAGATTCAAAGACACAATTGTAAATGCCAAGTATGGAGGCCATACTGAGGCGGTGCGTCGACTGCTGGGTCAGTTACCCATCAGTGCACAGTCCTACAGCAGCAGCCCTTACTTGGACCTGTCACTCTTCAGCTACGATGACAAGTGGGTTTCTGTGATGGAGAGGCCAAAGACCTGCGGGGACCACCCTATCCGGTAAAGACCACATTAGCCACCATGCTGCAAAGGCAGAACTGTTTGATAAGAAATGATGCATTGAAATTTCAACAAATGTCTCACTGAGTTTTCTTTAACGCACACGGTAGGTTTTATGCACGTGACTCCGGCCTACTGAAGTTTAAGATCCAGGCAGGCCTGCTTGGTCGGCCGGTAAACCACACTGTAAGACGTCTCGTTGCTTTTACCTTCCACCCCTTCGAGCCCTTCGCCATTTCTGTCCAGCGGACTAATGCTGAGTACGTGGTCAACTTCCACATGAGGCATGTGTGCGCGTGAGGACTGGAGACTTTGCTTTTTTACCGTACACACGTACCAAATGAGGAGTACTCTTCTTTCAGCGTTCACTTCACTTCACCTCTGCTCCCCTTCATAGTTTGCTTCCACTTTGCTGCCTCTTTTGCCAAACAACATGGAGGAGAGGCCGCAGTCAGTGCTGGTAAGAACCGCCCATCCAATTGTTTATCAGTCGCTCACATGGAAGAAAATACCTTTTAATAGTAATCGATTGTTGTTTTTTACACTTTTATTATGTATTATTGTTTGTATATATTTTATGCCAATAAAATGGTAGCTTTTTTTCAGTATTTCATTGTGAATTTTTGAACGAGCGAGAATCAGCTTTTCTGTATACAGTATGGCAAGGATGGGCGATATTGCATCACATCCATGTTGTGATATACATTATATTCCAGCGTCTTTTGAAATACTGATATACAAACCCCGCTTCCATATGAGTTGGGAAATTGTGTTAGACGTAAATATAAACGGAATACAATGATTTGCAAATCATTTTCAACCCATTTTCACATGAATATGCTACAAAGACAACATATTTGATGTTCTAACTGATAAAAAAAATCTTTTTTGCAAATAATCATTGACTTTAGAATTTGATGCCAGCAACACGTGACAAAAAAGTTGGGAAAGGTGGCAATAAATACTGATAAAGTTGAGGAATGCTCATCAAACACTTATATGGAACATCCCACAGGTGTGCAGGCTAAATGGGAACATTTGGCTGCCATGATTGGGTATAAAAGCAGCTTCCATGAAATGCTAAGTAATTCACAAGAAAGGATGGGGCGAGGATCACCACTTTGTAAGCAAATTGTTGAACAGTTTTAGAACAACGTTTCTCAACTAGCTATTGCAAGGAATTTAGGGATTTTACCATCTACGGTCCGTAAAATCATCAAATGGTTCAGAAAATCTGGAGAAATCACTGCACGTAAGCGATGATATTACGGACCTTTGATCCCTCAGGCGGTACTGCATCAAAAACCGACATCAGTGTGTAAAGGATATCGCCACATGGGCTCAGGAACACATCATAAAACCACTACAGTTGGTTGCTACATCTGTAAGTGCAAGTTAAAACTTTACTATGCAAAGCCAAACCCATTTATCAACAACACCCTGAAACGCCGCCGGCTTGGCTGGGCCCGAGCTCACCTAAGATGGACTGATGCAAAGTGGAAAGGTGTTCTGTGGTCTGACGAGTCCACATTTCAAATTATATTTGGAAACAGAGGACATGGTGTCCTCCCGAACAAAGAAGAAAATAACCATTCGGATTGTTATAGACGCAAAGTTCAAAAGCCAGCATCTGTGATGGTATGGGGGTGTATTAGTGCCCAAGGCATGGGTAACTTACACATCTGTGAAGACACCATGAATGCTGAAAGGTCCATACAGGTTTTGGAGCAACATATGTTGTCATCCAAACAACGTTATCATGGACGCCCCTGCTTATTTCAGCAAGACAATGCCAAGCCACGTGTTACTACAGTGTGGCTTCGTAGTAAAAGAGTGCGGGTACTTTCCTGGCCCGCCTGCAGTCCAGACCTGTCTCCCATTGAAAATGTGTGGCACAGTATGAAGCATAAAATACAACAGCTGAGACCCCGGACTGTTGAACGACTAAAGCTCTACATAAAACAAGAATGAGAAAGAATTCCACTTTCAAAGCTTCAACAATTAGTTTCCTCAGTTCCCAAACATTTATTGAGTGTTGTTAATAGAAAAGGTGATGTAACACAGTGGTGAACATGCCCTTTCCCAATTACTTTGGCACGTGTGGCAGCCATGAAATTCTAAGTTAATTATTATTTGCAATAAAAAATAAAATTTATGAGTTTGAACATCAAATAGCTTGTCTTTGTAGTGCATTCAATTGAATATGGGTTGAAAATGATTTGCAAATCATTGTATTCCGTTTATATTTACATCTAACACAATTTCCCAACTCATATGGCAACGGGGTTTGTATATCACAATATATTATTGTCATGTAAATGATAATAAAACAATTTCAAAACGGTTAAAAAGGCTCCTAATTCATCTGCTGACTTATGCATTAACAAATGGCCTCATTTTCAGTTGTATTACAACATTTCATTGAAACTATTATTGATCTACTGGCTAATTTACTGTTGCTTTCTGGTTACTTGTTGTATCTTCATTCTGTTATTTGGATACTTTACATTAGTAAATTGGGTGATGCTATAAATGTGGGTCTCCATCCAATACCAAGTAGTTACAGGGACAGTATTTGTCATACCAATGTTCATACCTAACATTTTCAGGATAATCGAATGATTACATTTTTGATCACAGCTGTAGTCCGACAACAACACAATATGAAGTAACGATAATAAATAAATATTACTATCATATAATTTTCCTTATTTTATTTTTTTCATTCAAAATGTATAAGTGTATAGTCAAACGCAAAAACTACTGTTGGCTCTTATTGTTTGAGTTTGTAAATTATTTTGGGATAGTGCAGTGATTAGATTGATATTTTTTTGATATCAACCATATACTGATACTATACTTGGTATGGTTAATGTCGATATTTGTATCTTCTGGTGATATACTTGTACGAAACGTTGTTCAGTTGTAGCCATGGAGATGAGGATTAGTGATTTAGAAGTAGTTTCGCACTGTGGAGGGACGCTACATTACGTTAAAGTGGAATTACACTTTTTTTTAAATTTTGCTCAGCGTTCACAATCATTATGAAAGACATAACGACAGAGGTATTTTTTTTTTGCATTCTAACTTGGAAATTAACATAAATAAAAGTCTGCTGACAGCGCAGCCAATGGGATGTCCAATAAAATCCAATAAAAAAACCTTTTAAAAAAAATTAACAAAGCTCCTATTAACATTTTGTGTTTTTTATATTAACCAATTATTAGTGATATTATTATTATAAGCGCTAACGCAGACAAAATATGTATAGCGGCATTGTGATCACAAGCCTGTGTACAATTTTGACATGATCGACTGGTGAGGTGTTTCCTCGCTTCCTTGGTCCCTGGAAGTTTATTGTACATCAAGTTTTCTCATTGTAGCACATTGGGTTGAGTTTTTCCTGGCTCTGATTTGGGATCTGAGTCGAGGATGTCATTGTGGCTTGTGCAGCCCTTTCAAAACACTCGGGATTTAGGGGCTATATAAATAAACTTTGAATGATTGATCGATTGATTGATAAATCTTCCATCTCACCTGGACAGAAGAAGTCTGCGGATGTATTCCAACAAGTTGGTACACCTTGACAGCCATTTAGGACCCACAGATGCTTGGTGTGCCCCCCGCCCCCAATGCACAACCCCCACCTGCATTGGAAATCCTGTGGCAGAACATCCTGGAAGTCAGCATCCTAATGAGAGCAGGCGTTGTACAGTAAGTGATGTTGTATTTGCTTTGTTGGCTCTCATGAACGAGCAGTAATCAGTGATGATAGGGGAAAAAAAGCAAACGTGATGCGTTTTTGAAATGTTATTATTAATGTTTAGTGGTGCAAGGACAAATTGTGAAGCAAAATTTAAATTAAATCAAGTGGAAATTGATAGAGAATGTGAAACTAAGTTCTTGGGGAAAATAATTGATCATAAATTATGTTGAAAAACGCAGATTGAATGTATAAAGGGAAACATATCCTAATCCATTGCTATTCTTTATAAAGTAAGATACATGCTGAATAAGAAATGCCTGCATATGTTATATTATTCTTTTATTTTTCCATATCTAACATATTGTGTTGAAGTTTTGTAAAATGTTTGTAAAACAAACATAGACCGAATAATAAACTTCAAAAAAGGATCATTAGAATAATGCACAAAGCTGATACTATGAACATACCAATCCATTATTCATAAGTTCTAATGTGTTAAAATTTTCAGATATTGTGTTTTTAAAAACAATGGAAATTGGGTTTCGAGTAAAGAACAGCCTTGCAGCTTGTATTCTTAGGTTATTTAAATTAAGAGGAGAAAACTATAATTTACTGGGGATTTTGTTTTTTGAAATAGGTAAAGTAAGAACAAATATAAAATACACATGTATTTCAGCTTTAGGAGTTAAATGCTGCGATGAGGTGGCGACTTGTCCAGGGTGTATCCCGGCTTCCGCCCGATTGTAGCTGAGATAGGCACCAGCGCCCCCCGTGACCCCAAAGGGAATAAGTAGTAGAAAATGGATGTATGGACGGAGTTAAATGGTGGAACAAGCTCAGTGATGAGTTGAGGACATGTAGTTCTTTGTTAGGTTTGAGAAAACCTTGAAAGGTGAAATAATGGAAAATTATATAAAATAGCAATGATTACTTTCATCCCATTGATTTTTTGAAACGTTGATGTTTCAGGTAAGCTAAGTTTTAGTGAATGTATAGGATAGGCAAATATAAGCCTTGTCTTCAGCCTGTTCCTTTTTCGGTCATTCTTTTTCTTTTTGTGCGTGTAAGTGTATGATTGTTAATATGTTTAATCCGTGCTGGTGAATTAATCACACAAAATGGCTAATTATATGACCGAACTAAACTCATTTAATTTCAATGTGTCCGCTAGTACATTACATATATACTTACTAGGGCTGCGAATCTTTGGGTGTCTCACAATTCGATTCAATATCGATTCTTGGGGTCGCGATTCGATAATATCGATTTTTTTCGATTCAACGCGATTCTTGATTCAAAAATGATATTTTTCCGATTCAAAACGATTCTGTATTCATTCAATACATAGGATTTCAGCAGGATCTACCCCAGTCTGCTGAAATGCTAGCAGAGTAGTAGATTTGTTTCTTAAAAAGTTTTTATAATTGTAAAGGACAATGTTTTATCAACTGATTGCAATAATGTAAGTTTGTTTTAACTATTAAACAAACCAAAAATATGACTTATTTTATCTTTGTGAAAACATTGGACACAGTGTGTTGTCAAGCTTATGAGATGCGATGCAAGTGTAAGCCACTGTGACACTATTGTTCTTTGTTTTGTTTTTTTATAAATGTCTAATGATAATGTCAATGAGGGATTTTTAATCACTGCTATGCTGAAATTATAACTAATATTGATACTGTTGTTGATAATATTCATTTTTGTTTCACTACTTTTGGTTTGTTCTGTGTCGTGCTTGTGTCTCCTCTCAGTTGCTGGGTCAGGTTTGGTTTTGGTATTGGATTGCATTGTTACGGTATTGCTGTGTAGTGGTTTGTTGGATTGATAAAAATAAAAAAAATATATATATTTTTTAAATGAGAATCGATTCTGAATCGCACAATGTATTCGAATCGATCCGTATTCGAATCGATTTTTTCCTACACCCCTGATACTTACATCATGTATATAAAACCTTTTAAGGGCTTTATAGGCGGAATTAAGCGGCTCCCATGAGGCTCCATTGTAAGCGGACTATTAATTGCATTTATTTGATATTTAGAATTAATCTGAAAAAAAAAATAACATCCATTTTCATGTCTCTCATATTGATTTTGAATAATAGGCAACATTTTTTTAAACAGTGCAGTTCCCTTTTAAGGGACACAATTTTGCATTATATCATTTACAGTATTTCCTTGAATAGCCGCCAGGCATGTATTGTGCGCCTGCCTTGAATTACTGCCGGGTCAAACTCGCTCCCCAAATTTATTAGCGCATGCTTACTTTTACCGCAGGGTCAAATTTGTTACGTCACGAGTGACGCTTCCCTTGTCGTCATTTTCAAAATGACGGAGGAGATTTTTCTTTGCTTTTACTATCTGTAAACCAGGGGTCTTGTTCCACAGCCATACAGATCACACTGATGGTTGTGATAGAAAACAACTTTAACACTCTTACTAATATGTGCCACACTCTGTGAACCCACACCACACACATTTCGGGAGAACATCGGCTCTGTAACACATTATAAACGCAACATAAGAATTACCCACGATGCCATGCATCCATGACTTTTGGCTGTATTATACACCCCGCTAGCACCAAACCCCCCCCGTCGGTGGAGGTGGGTGGGTTGGGGGCGCGTCTATAATATAGCCAAGAGTCATGGATGGATGGCATTGTGGGTAATTCTTATGTTGCGTTTATAATGTGTTACAGAGCCGATGTTCTCCAGAAATATGTTCGGTGTGGGTTCACAGAGTGTGGCACATATTAGTAAGAGTGTTAAAGTTGTTTACATGACAACCATCAGTGTAAAAGGTATGGCTGTTGACCAAGTATGCATTGCAAACTCGTACGAGAAGCAGCAAAATGCATGCGTTTTTTACTGCATGCCGTTGGCAAGCGCAGGGGTGAGAAGAGGTTTTAAAATTATTAGCGCCTTCTTACTTATACCGCATACCTTGAATAAGCGCAGGAGTGAGAAGAGGTTTTAAATTATATATATAGATAGATAGATAGATAGATAGATAGATAGATGGATAGTACTTTATTTATTCCGTCAGGAGAGTTCCTTCAGGAAAATTACAATTTTCAGCACAATCCCATTCAAGATCAGACAAACATTACAGGGAGACAGAACAGGATCGCTGACGGGTCTGCCGGCTTCCAGCGCCCCTTACAAAAAAGATGACATACAGGTAAACATGGGGGGGGGGGAGAAAAGAATAGAAGATTAAAATAAAATTAAAAAAATCGGTCTTAGCCTGGGCCCTGTAGTGGGGGTGCAGACTGAGGCCAAGGGAAAAAAAAAACAAAAAAAAAACAACTCATAGCCATAGTACACATCCCTCTTACATGTGTGTAAGAGGGAAACATCAAAGAACACAGAGGACATTAAAGACATTAAAGCAGCAGATACAACCAGACACTTCTACATACAGCTATGAATAAAAAGTAAAAGAAACATATCCACTGTGGTGGCCTCTGCGGTGTTCCACGCCATTGTCCGCTGGGGAGGAGGGAGCATGGCCAGAGACAGAAGCAGACCCAGCAAAGCAACCAAGACAGCCGACTCCACTCTCGGCCAATGTCCAGTCCGCATGGATGAGCGAGGAAATTAATTAGCACCCTGGCGACTAGTCAAGGAAATACGGTATATTGTCTGTTGTGCAACCCTACGATGTGGTCTGATAGCTTGAACGGTTTGCCTATTTTTCCACCGCCAACTTCCAACTACTGACCTTTTGACTAACCCCTGCCATTCAATTTGGTTGTCAAAGTGTTTCTGTTTGTGTGCTTTGTTGTCTAAGTTGACTTGTTATTCTTACATATTTGCTAATGGGTAGTGGACAATGTGCTCGGGGCACTCATTATGTCAAAGTTCAGCCTTGGCGGAGGGTTCATAATAGTGGCACAAGACATAATGAATGCTCTGAATGTTAAGCATTCACAACCTATTCACACATATGCAAATGATCTGGTACGCCCCCTCTCTTAACCTCTGACAACTGGGCAGACCTGAATGCATAGTTGCTGATATGTAAGGCGTGTGTCATAGACAGACATGAAGGCACACGTCCAAGCAGCTGCAAGGGGTCATGGTGGTATGAGGAGCAGGTGCTGAGGGATTAGGTGTACCTCTAGCCTCTGGTTACAAACCGTGGTGAACCTGTGGGTGTGTGCGTGTTTTTGTGTGAGCCTGAGAGACTATCCAACTGTGCTTTAAGGCTAAAAGCAAAAAAAAAAAAAAAAAAAGCCATTCACAGATGAAAGGGGATGAAGGAAATGTAAAAAAAACATGGTTGGACGAGAGGAAAGGAGGAGACTTTTTGTGAGCTTTGATAGCTGCCGTCTTGTTTACTTTGTCTTTTTCTGCTCAAGATGCGAAACACAAGATATTATTTGCCGTGATTAAGGGGACGATGTTATGTCATTGTCATTGTAATGTGTTTGTGTAAGCTGATGTGTGACGGCGTGCTGTGATAATTATCTCATTACAGGACGTGCACACAGCAGGCCAACAAATAGAAGGACACATTGTTTAGTCTCTGAAAGATTGCGGGAGAATTGCGAATGTTTTTGTGGTTGTAATTTGGCCTTTTTGCGTTGTGTTTACACTCCCAGCATCACGCGACTTGAGTGTCCCCAGTTCCAAATCTGTTGCAAGGGTCTTCTTCAGAAACAGGTAAACCCCTAGCTTTCTCTTTCACCTTGGTTGCTATGGTTGCCTGGTAACCTGGTCTTTTCTAATTGCCGTCGCCCTGGCAACAGCACAACCGATGTAATCCAGAAAAGGCCACAATCCTAAATGTTTCTCCATTTTCCCCTTCTCCAAGTGGTCTCCAAGCACGGAAATGCTCATTAAGCAGTAACCTTCAAATAAATACGACTTATAAAGTCAGGTTTTTGTTATTTTGTAAGTATGGCTGTGTTCAAAACTTTCAAGAAAAAGGTTTTTCTGCACCCGTGTATAGCCCGACAAAGTGGTAGCAGACTTTTTTCCTATTTGAGTTGCTGTAAAACACGCATGAGTAACATAAAGAGCTTGTTAGTACGCATGGTATGGATTCAGCGGAGCATATGGAAGTGGTGCTGAACGCTCTGCGGCGCTCATCTGGCATACATATATCCTGCTGGAGCTAAACCAATGTTTGTCGAGCAGCAGATGGTCGAAGAACGAAGTGTTACCTGTCCATTATTGATGCTATTTTTACTGAACGTGCGAAAGACCAGATGAGAGTTTCACTGCATGGTGTACCTTAAAGTTGGGGGGGAGGGTGGGGTTGGTTGATGTGTGCACGTTGAGGCAAGAAGAGATAATGATATGGAAAGGTCACAGCAGATTTACCAGGGTGGATTTTATTATCTTCTCCAAAGACATACCTATCACCCTCACCCTCTCATAATAGGTGAAGCCGAAAGGTTCCTTGATGCCTAATAAGACACATGTCTATGAGTCTATCGTTTTCTTTTCTCTCCAATGCCTTCCTTCCGCAGTTGGATTAGGTATCTACAAACCCCGTTTATATATGAGTTGGGAAATTGTGTTTGATGTAAATATGAACGGAATACAATGATTTCCAAATCCTTTTCAACCCATATTGAATTGAATGCACTACAAACACAATTTCAAACTCATAAACTTTATTTTTTTTTTGTAAATAATAATTAACTTAGAATTTCATGGCTGCAACACGTGTCAAAGTAGTTGGGAAAGGGCATGTTCCCCACTGTGTTACATCACCTTTTCTTTTAACAACACTCAATAAACGTTTGGGAACTGAGGAAACTAATTGTTGAAGATTTGAAAGTGGAATTCTTTCCCATTCTTGTTTTATGTAGAGCTTCAGTCGTTCAACAGTCCGGGGTCTCCGCTGTTGTATTTTGCGCTTCATAATTGATTGATTGATACTTTTATTAGTAGTTTGCACAGTACAGTACATATTCCGTACAATTGACCACTAAATGGTAACACCCGAATAAGTTTTTCAACTTGTTTAAGTCGGGATCCACGTTAATCAATTCATGGTACAAATATATACTATCAACATAATACAGTCATCACACAAGTTAATCATCATAGTATGTACATTGAATTATTTACATTATTTACAGTCCGGGGGGTGGGATGAGGAGCTTTGGTTGATATCAGTACTTCAGTCATCAACAATTGCATCAACAGAGAAATGTGGACATTGAAACAGTGTAGGTCTTATTTAGTAGGATATGTACAGCCAGCAGAGAACATAGTGAGTTCAGATAGCATAAGAACAAGTATATACATTAGAAATACATTTGAGTTGTTTATAATCCGGGGAGATGGGATGTGAATGGAGGAGGGTATTAGTAAAGTGTTGAAGTTGCCTGGAGGTGTTGTTTTAGAGCGGTTTTGAAAGAATACAGAGATGCACTTACTTTTATACCTGTTGGGAGTGCATTCCACATTGATGTGGAATGCGCCACACATTTTTGATGGGGACAGGTCTGGACTGCAGGCGGGCCAGGAAAGTATCCGCACTCTTTTTTTTACGAAGCCACGCTGTTCTAACACGTGCTGAATGTGGCTTGGCATTGTCTTACTGAAATAAGCAGGGGCGTCCATGAAAAAGACAGCGCTTAGATGGCAGCATATGTTGTTCCAAAACCTATATGTACATTTCAGCATTAATGGTGCACAGATGTGTAAGTTACCCATGTCTTAGGCACTAATGCACCCCCATACCGTCACAGATGCTGGCTTTTGAACTTTGCGTCGATAACGGTCTGGATGGTTCGCTTCCCCTTTGGTCCGGATGACACAATGTCGAATATTTCCAAAAAACAATTTGAAATGTGGACTCGTCAAACCACAGAACACTTTTCCACTTTGCATCAGTCCATCTTAGATGATCTCGGGCCCAGAGAAGCCGGCTGCGTTTCTGGATGTCGTTGATAAATGGCTTTCGCTTTGCATAGTAGAGCTTTAACTTGCACTTACAGATGTAGCGACCAACTGTATTTAGTGACGGTGGTTTTCTGAAGTGTTCCTGAGCCCATGTGGTGATATCCTTTAGAGATTGATGTCGGTTTTTGATACAGTGCCGTCTGAGGGATCGAAGTTCACGGTCATTCAATGTTGGTTTCCGGCCATGCCGCTTACGTGGAGGGATTTCTGCAAACTCTTTGAACCTTTTCATGATATTGTGGACCTTCGATGTTGAAATCCCTAAATGTCTTGCGATTGCACTTTGAGAAACGTCGTTCTTAAACTGTTTGACTATTTGCTCACGCAGTTGTGGACAAAGGGGGGGTACCTCCCCCCATCCTTTCCTGTGAAAGACTGAGCATTTTCTGGGAAGCTGTTTTTATACCCAATCATGGCACCCACCTGTTCCCAATTAGCCTGCACACCTGTGGGATGTTCCAAATAAGTGTTTGATGAACATTTCTCAACTTTATCAGCATTTATTGCCACCTTTCCCAACTTCTTTGTCACGTGTTGCTGGCATCAAATTCTAAAGTTCATGATAATTTGCACAAAAAAAAAATGTTTATCAGTTTGAACATCAAATATGTTGTCTTTGTAGCATATTCAACTGAATATGGGTTGAAAATGATTTGCCAATCATTGTATTTTGTTTATATTTACATCTAATACAATTTCCCAACTCATATGGAAACAGGGTTTGTACTTATTGGATTGTTTACTTTATGAGGAAACAATATAACACAGCTTAGACGATGAAGAACATGAAGACAATAAAGACCATTGAACTGATCGCAACGAGATTGTATCGATTGTCTTAGGTCAGGGGTCCAACAGGTGAAAGCTTGCATGGAGCCAAATGACTCTTAATTACTATTATCGTGCGCTCTCGGGGTCTCTTTCCAATGGTCTTAATGCCCCTACCAGTCTTGTGTAGGTCTACAATCTTGTTCTAGAGGTACTTTGGCAGCCCTTTGGTCTTGCCCGTGGAGGTGAATAGAAGAGATTGTTCTTGGGTGTATTTTATACACAAAATTAATTCCACTGTTCGAGTACTTTCCTAAATTGTGTGCACATAATCAGTCTGTGGAGAATGAATTTGTATTTATAAACATTATTATTGTGTGTAGGCTCCAAAACATTCACACAAACGGTTTTCTTCACCAAAATCCATCCATTTATTATTCAACTTAATCTTCTTCTTCTTCTTCTTCTTCTCCAGATTTTGGCGCGCTCCACCTTCCACGTTTTTCATTCAATTCAAACCGTTCCAACTTCAAACTGTTCGGGCTTTACCTTAACAAATTCAGAAAATTCCCAAAATTCCAGATTTTCCAGGACATTTGTCTCCCATTTTGAAATGAATTAGCCATTTTTCAAACATCGACCATTTCCACATTTTTCAACCATATCAGACCATTCCACCTTCAACACATTCCGAACATTCAAGTTTTTTACCATTTTCCGAAAATTTTTGCTTTTCCTAAATTCCCTAAATTTCCAAGAAGTTCCCATTGAAATGAATGGGACATTTTTCCAAGTTGCACAATTCTCACATTTTTCAACCTATTCAAACCATTCCAACATCAACACATTCCACTCATCCTGGACATTCAAACTAACACTTTCCCAAGTTCCGGTTTTCCTGGAAATTCAAACTCTTCAATATTCAAACCATTCCAACATTCAAACTATTCTTACATTCATTCTATATTCTATAAGCCTTTGACTTCAACTTCAGCATTGGAGCATTCGCACGCAATTCCTTCAGGAATTGTCTCATCTAGTTATTCAACAACTTCTTCTTCTCCAGATTTTGGCGCGTTCCACCTTCTACATTTTTCACCCGATTCAAACTGTTCAGCCTATTGGGGAATCGCAGGCTTTCTGTAAACCAATTCCCAAAATTCCAAGATTTCCCAGAATTCCAGGTTTTCCGGGACATTTTTCCCATTCAAAATGAATTGGTTATTTTTCCAAACATTCACCATTTTCACATTTTTCAACCAATTAAAACCATTCCACCATTCTGGAAATTCAAACTATCTTTTTTTCCAAGTTCCAAAAAATTCTAGGATTTTCCTGGATTCCTGGTTTTCCAAAGCTCTATTGCCAACCTTTTTTCAGGTGACTACTCCTCCCTTAACCTTTTCACCATCCAAAATGTTTTCTTATTTAGAACAAAAAACTAAGTCATTTTTTTGAACTGGAAAAATTCCCGGTTTTCCCGAAATTTCTCAATTCAACATGTTACTACTTCAACATTTTTCGACCGATTTGAAAAATTTCAACACCAACTATTTCAACTCATTCAGACCATTCAAGTTGTTTACCATTTCAAAAAAATTCCCGCTTTTCCCGAAATTACCAATTTTGGGGGGGAAATTCCCATTTAAATTAATGGGACATTCTTCAAAGTTCCACAATTCCCACATTTTTCATCTGATTTAAATCGTTCCAACTTCAAAATACTTAGACTGTTCAGGAATTGTGTTCTCTACTTCAACAATTCTACAAAAATATTCCAGGATTACAGTTGAACTTCAGCATTAGAGCATGCACACACAATTTCTTCAGAAATTGCCTCATGTAGTTATTATTGGATATTCTGTTTGTGGGGGAAAAAGATGCCACATACATTTTGGACCATTCTTTTCTTTAGTTTTTGTTCAAGGGCATAAACTAACACAATCCGCATGGGCTCAAATATTTGTTTCCCCCCCCCAGTGTTTTTCTTCTTTTCTTGCTCATGTAGCTGAGTGATAGATCAAATGCAAATATCTGAAATATAACTATATAGAACAATTAAAAAACATATTTCTATTTGACGCATTACACTTGTATAACACTGAAAACTATAAGCATGAATATAATTAGATGAAAAACTCTGTCAATCTAAACTGAGCCTTATCTTTGAAGATTCTAGATTTTTGATCCCGCTGTTTTGTTCCAATACCAACTTTATTAATGGAGCCCTTTCGCAACAACCACAAATGGCTGTACACCAAAACACATAAAACTGAAAGAAAACATGAAACAAAAAGTAAATGCAAAATATTTTTTGCAAGCAAAAGCAAATGCATATGTTCAAAACTAAAATGGTCAAATAAATTATGATAAGAGCATCCATCCATCCATTTTTCTACCGCTTGGGGTGCTGGGACTTATCTCAGCTGCATTCGGGCGGAAGGGAGTGTACACCCTGGACAAGTCGCCAACTCATCACAGGGCCAACACGGCAATGAGTTCAAAATAAAAAGAGTCTCATGCTGGTTTAAAAGCCGATGAATAACATTTAAATACAACATAAATAAACTCCTCAGCCTTCCCGGTAAGGTTTATTCAGGTGTACTGGAGAGGAGGCTACGCCGGATAGTCGAACCTCGGATTCAGGAGGAACAGTGTGGTTTTCGTCCTGGTCGTGGAACTGTGGACCAGCTCTATACTCTCGGCAGGGTTCTTGAGGGTGCATGGGAGTTTGCCCAACCAGTCTACATGTGCTTTGTGGACTTGGAGAAGGCATTCGACCGTGTCCCTCGGGAAGTCCTGTGGGGAGTGCTCAGAGAGTATGGGGTATCGGACTGTCTTATTGTGGCGGTCCGATCCCTGGACGATCAGTGCCTGAGCTTGGTCCGCATTGCTGGCAGTAAGTCGGACACGTTTCCAGTGAGGGTTGGACTCCGCCAAGGTTGCCCTTTGTCACCGATTCTGTTCATAACTTTTATGGACAGAATTTCTAGGCGCAGTCAAGGCATTGAGGGGTTCCGGTTTGGTGGCCGCGGGATTAGGTCTCTGCCTTTTGCAGACGATGTGGTCCTGTTGGCTTCATCTGGCCGGGATCTTCAGTTCTCACTGGATCGGTTCGCAGCCGAGTGTGAAGCGGCCGGAATGAGAATCAGCACCTCCAAATCCGAGTCCATGATTCTCTCCTGGAAAAGGGTGGAGTGCCATCTCCGGGTTGGGGAGGAGACCCTGCCCCAAGTGGAGGAGTTCAAGTACCTAGGAGTCTTGTTCACGAGTGAGGGAAGAGTGGATCGTGAGATCGACAGGCGGATCGGTGCGGCGTCTTCAGTAATGCGGACGTTGTACCGATCCGTTGTGGTGAAGAAGGAGCTGAGCCGGAAGGCAAAGCTCTCAATTTACCGGTCGATCTACGTTCCCATCCTCACCTATGGTCATGAGCTTTGGGTCATGACCGAAAGGATAAGATCACGGGTACAAGCGGCCGAAATGAGTTTCCTCCGCCGTGTGGCGGGGCTCTCCCTTAGAGATAGGGTGAGAAGCTCTGCCATCTGGGAGGAACTCAAAGTAAAGCCGCTGCTCCTCCACATCGAGAGGAGCCAGATGAGGTGGTTCGGGCATCTGGTCAGGATGCCACCCGAACGCCTCCCTAGGGAGGTGTTTAGGGCACGTCCAACAAGTAGGAGGCCACGGGGAAGACCCAGGACACGTTGGGAAGACTATGTCTCCCGGCTGGCTTGGGAACGCCTCGGGATCCCCCGGGAAGAGCTAGACGAAGTGGCTGGGGAGAGGGAAGTCTGGGCTTCCCTGCTTAGGCTGCTGCCCCCGCGACCCGACCTCGGATAAGCGGAAGAAGATGGATGGATGGATGGATAAATAAACTAGTGCTTCCCAACGGCTACGACAGAACCTAAAAGTAGATTGCGTACAGCTTGTCAAAAAGTAGATGATTATGTCTAATACACAGCTTTAATGTTGTTGTTTTTTGGATACAAATTCGTTTCAAACATATGTGATAAGCATGTTTTTCCTTGGTGTATTAATTATTAAAATTGTATTTATTTACATAACATTTCTCATATGTAGGTGGGTGTATTTGTTTCAAAAATGGTATAGAACACACTTTTATTGGTTTGGACTCCTATAAAAGTGGGCAACCACTGTAGGGCTGCAGATATCGATTGTTTTAGTAATCAAATATTCTTTCGAGTAGTTTATTCAAGTCATCCATTTCCTACCGCTTGTCCTTCCCGGGTGTCATGATCCACTACTTGGATCATGGCATGTTCTGGTTTTGTTCTGTTTGTTATCACATTCTGTCTAGTACTTGTCATCCCCAGTTCCTGGTGGCACTTCCTGTTTCGTTTGCGTTTCCGTAGCAACGCATTTGTGTCACCTGCCTTGTTTTTTTTACGCACACCTGCCTCCTGATTTCTGTCCCTATTTAAAACTGCCTTTGTTTGCCATTCGCTCTCGGATTCTCATATGCCATTTGATGCAACAGGTGACGTCGCTCGTCCCGCATTGTGGTAAAAACTGTTTGATACTTGGTACCTTCCACGCTATTCCTGTCTTGTTTATGTTCCTAGCTTACATAATAGCGCTTTCTGTTTGTTTTGTCTTGTTGCCTTTGTGCAAGTCTTTCTGTTCCTAGTCTGTTTTTATAGTTAAATAAATTAGCATTCTTACCTTCACACTGTGTCCGTCTCAACTGCATGCTCAAGAGAACAAAAAACACACCACGATGCCAGCAAACCGTCACATCAGGGTCAATCATACATATAATAGACACTTATATACTCCATGCGTATTTTAGGGAAAAATATAAATGTTTTTGCTAAATTCTTTTTTCTCTTTTTATTTAATAAATCAACATTGAAATTGCACTTTTAACATTAATTTCCCAAAAATGTAAATACCTGAATTGTACAGAAACTGGGTCTGTGTACTTTCCCTTCATTCTATTTCCAATTCTGAAACGCAAATCAAAAAACAAAGATGGTGCTGTTTTTCGATTGTGACTATATACAGCAGATTTGAAAACAAACAAAAAAGGGTTTGATTTTCATTAAAATATAGCCATGAATTTAGATTTTGTGCTGTTTTCCTTTTATGGATTTTTATTTTTCCAGGTAAACACAAAAATCCAATTCATGTTTATCCAAAAATGTGTGTTTATCTGTGTGATGACAAGTTGAACCGGAAGCAGTATTTCAGCTTTTCCTTAGCGTTTAGCGTGTTTTTAGCATAACGGTAACAAATTTGTTCAGCAGGAGTACTTTTGTCGTTCAAAAAAGTCCAACATTTCGTTTCAGAAATAAAAATTAAAAAACAGCCCAAAATTAGTTTTTGGATTTTGAGAATTTGTGACTGCGTGGGTTTCCTCCGGGTACTCCTGCTTCCTCCCACTTCCATTTCGGGCTCCAGTACTCTGGAATGCCCTCCCGGTAACAGTTCGAGATGCTACCTCAGTAGAAGCATTTAAGTCTCACCTTAAAACTCATTTGTATACTCTAGCCTTTAAATAGACTCCCTTTTTAGACCAGTTGATCTGCCGTTTCTTTTCTTTTTCTTCTATGTCCCACTCTCCTTTGTGGAGGGAGTCCGGTCCGATCCGGTGGCCATGTACTGCTCGCCTGTGTATCGGCTGGGGACATCTCTGCGCTGCTGATCAGCCTCCGCTTGGGATGGTTTCCTGCTGGCTCCGCTGTGAACGGGACTCTCGCTGCTGTGTTGGATCCGCTTTGGACTGGACTCTCGCGACTGTGTTGGATCCATTATGGATTGATCTTTCACAGTATCATGTTCTCATATGTTCTCATAGTCATCAGTATCATCAGTATCACAGTATCATGTTCTCATAGTCATCATTGTCACCGACGTCCCACTGGGTCATTATTGTCACCGACGTCCCACTGGGTGTGAGTTTTCCTTCCCCTTATGTGGGCCTACCGAGGATGTCGTAGTGGTTTGTGCAGCCCTTTGAGACACTAGTGATTTAGGGCTATATAAGTAAACATTGATTGATTGATTGATTGATAGGTTGATTGGCAACACTAAATTGGCCCTAGTGTGTGAATGTGAGCGTGAATGTTGTCTGTCTATCTGTGTTGGCCCTGCGATGAGATGGTGATCGTCCTGTCCCCTTAGCAGAAAAACAGCCCCAAAGCATGACGTTTCCACCCCATGCTTCACAGTAGGTGTGGTGTTCTTGGGACGCAACTCAGTATTCTTCTTCCTCCAAACACGACGAGTTGAGTTTATACCAAAAAGTTCTATTTTGGTTTCATCTGACCACATGACGTTCTCCCAATCCTCTGCTGTATCATCCATGTATCCATTTTGGTATAAACTCAACTTGTCGTGTTTGGAGGAAGAAGAACACTGAGTTTCATCCCAAGAGGACCATACCTACTGTGAAGCATGGGGGTGGAAACATCATGCTTTGGGGCTGTTTTTCTGCTTAGGGGACAGGACGATTGATCCGTGTTAAGGAAAAAATAAATGTGGCCATGTATCGTGAGATTTTGAGCCAAAACCTCCTTCCATCAGTGAGAGCTTTGAATGGTTGACCTAATACTTATTTTCCACCATAATTTACAAATAACTTCTTTAAAATTCCTACAATGTGAATTCCTGGATTCGTTTTTCACATTCTGTCTCTCACAGTTGAAGTGTACCTATGATGAAAATTACAGACCTCTGTCATCATCTTAAGTGGGAGAACTTGCACAATCGTTGGCTGACTAAATACTTTTTTGCTCCACTGTATAAAGTTAAAGTACCACTGATAGTCACACACACACACGCTAGGTGTGGTGAAATTACACCCTCCATTTGACCCATCCCCTTGTTCCACCACCTGGGAGGTGAGGGCAGCAGTGGGCAGCAGTGAGCAGCAGCGGTGGCCGAGCACGGGAATCATTTTAATGATTTAACCCCCAATTCCAACCCTTGATTCTGGACCATGTTTATAGGCTTTGGTATGACTCGGCTGGGGTTTGAACTCACGACGGGAGGTCTCAAGGTTGGCAAGTATGGTAATACTTGCCAACCTTGATACCTCCGATTTCGGGAGGTGGGTGGGCGTGGTCAGGGGTGGGGCGGAGGCGCGGTTGGGGCGGGGGGCGTGGTTAAGAGGGGTGATGTATAATTCACCAACTCGAGTATTTCATACATCCATCCATCCATTTTCTACCGCTTATTCCCTTTCGGGGTCGCGGGGGGCGCTGGCGCCTATCTCAGCTACAATCGGGCGGAAGGCGGGGTACACCCTGGACAAGTCGCCACCTCATCACAGGGCCAACACAGATAGACAGACAACATTCACACTCACATTCACACACTAGGGCCAATTTAGTGTTGCCAATCAACCTATCCCCAGGTGCATGTCTTTGGAGGTGGGAGGAAGCCGGAGTACCCGGAGGGAACCCACGCATTCACGGGGAGAACATGCAAACTCCACACAGAAAGATCCCGAGCCTGGATTTGAACCCAGGACTGCAGGACCTTCGTATTGTTTCATACATATATATGTAAATATGTAAATATATACATATATATATATATATATATATGTATGAAATACTTGACTTTCCGTGAATTCTAGCGATATATATTTATTTTATTATATATATATAAATAATAAAAGAAATAGTTGAATTTCCGACGTCACCTATCAAATACACAGTAATAACAACACAGTTGTTCTACTAACTGTACTATGCTTGCTGGTTACTAAAAGAAAAAAAAACACTTACCTTTCACTATTTGAGTAACCTTTGTTCTGCCATTTGCGTATTGGCGAGCGATCTCCGAATCCGGGAACATCCTTCACGGATTTGTTGTAGTCATCCACAAATGAGAACGGGATGTAGCTTCCAGCTATCAGCATAAGATACACCATCGGGTCTCCATTTTGCGAGGTAATACTGGGTTGTGAACGATGCTGCGCTGCGAACGCTTTGTGCTTCGCTGACTGTTCATGGGAGAGTATATCCATTCACCGTGTTCAATGGAGAAGTCTGCTTTACAAAATTTACAGGCAACATACCCGTTCCCCTTATCCTGGATAAACTGAAATTCTTGTTTCCAATCATTCTGGAACTTGCAAGCGTATTTCTTCATTTTGCTCGTTGACGATGTAATATATTGTTTTGGAGTCAATAACCAGGCGACGTGATGAAGTTACGTCTCTTTATTGTGGGCTTCAGAACAGACTTCCTAATGCATGTTCCTTGACTGCACTTAAATGTAGAATGTATTTACATTCTATTCTATGTACAGTAGATGGCAGTATTGTCCTGTTTAAGAGGATCACAACATTAAGTCAGGTCTGCATGGAGCTGGAGGGGGCGTGGCCTCCAGCTCCGCCTGAATTTCGGGAGATTTTCAGGAGAAAATTTGTCCCGGGAGGTTTTCGGTAGTGGCGCTGAATTCCGGGAGTGTCCCGGAAAATCCGGGAGCGTTGGCAAGTATGCGACCTACCGAATTCCAGGGCGAACACTCCAACCACAAGGCCACTGATCTAGCATCATCTACAAAGATACGAAGAATTGCTATTGCGACATCTAGTGGACACATTTAGAACAGCAGTTTCTTTCATTCAAAAATTATTGTTAATTTTTTTATACTTAGCAGATAAAACCAGATAAAACCTGTTTGCGTGCTTACGTTTGACACCCCTGCATTCACCCCTGTGGAGAAGTTGGTAGAGTGGCTGTGCCAGTAATCTGAGGGTTACTGGTTCAATCCCCACCTTCTACCATCCTTGTCACGTCCGTTGTGTCCTTGGGCAAGACACTTCACCCTTGCTCCTGATGGGTCCTGGTGAGCGCCTTGCATGGCAGCTCCCGCCGTCAGTGTGTGAATGTGTGTGTGAATGGCCGATATGTGGAAATACTGTCAAAGCGCTTTGGGCTCCTTAAAAAGGGGTAGAAAAGCGCTATACAAGTACAACCCATTTACCATTTACCAAACCATTATTAGAAGATACAAAATAAAAATGTAGTTTTTTATTTTTTCTAATATCATTCATCAATTGATTTGATTAATTGTTGCACAAAGTGAGTCAAAGGGACGGCGTGGCGCAGTGGGAGAGTGGCCGTGCGTAACCCGAGGGTCCCTGGTTCAAATCCCACCTAGAACCAACCTCGTCACGTCCGTTGTGTCCTGAGCAAGACACTTCACCCTTGCTCCTGATGGGTGCTGGTTGGCGCCTTGCATGGCAGCTCCCTCCATCAGTGTGTGAATGTGTGTGTGAATGGGTAAATGTGGAAGTAGTGTCAAAGCGCTTTGAGTACCTTGAAGGTAGAAAAGCGCTATACAAGTACAACCCATTTATCATTTATAAGAAGCACTGATTAAAGTAACTTTGTGAACATTTCATGCGTAAACATGGTCATATTGCATGAGGACAGCTGGTCTTCATTCCATTTGGGACACAAGTTATATTTGGGGGGTGGTTTTACAAATTTGCAGAGACGCGTATGCCATCCATCCATCCTTTTTCTACCGCTTATTCCCTTTGGGGTCGCGGGGGGCGCTGGTGCCTATCTCAGCTACAATCGGGCGGAAGGCGGGGTACACCCTGGACAAGTCGTCACCTCATCGCAGGGCCAACACAGATAAGACAGACAACATTCACACTCACATTCACACATTAGGGCCAATTTAGTGTTGCCAATCAACTTATCCCCAGGTGCATGTCTTTGGAGGTGGGAGGAAGCCCACGCAGTCACGGGGAGGACATGCAAACTCCACACAGAAAGATCCCGAGCCTGGGATTGAACCGTGAACACTCAGGACACGCGTATGCCTTTTCTGATAAAAATCAATAGGTGTCTGTGATCACACTCACATGCAAGTCCTGACCAACATCGCCCGCCACATTTGACAGCATACGTGTCAACATTTCATATAAGTGGGATTAACACTTCATCCATACAGTATGTGCAGCTGATTGAAACCACTCCTGTACTTGGGAGAGTCTCCTGGTGACGGCCGGGAAATCACACCAGCAGCAACTAATGAGAGCAGGGTGAAGGCGGGATCTCGCAGGGGGGGGGGGAAAAGGAGGCCAGGCCTAAATATTGACAGCAAATATTGAACAAAGGGTATAAGACGGTCAGTCCCCTGCAGGACTTCTGTGTGTGTTTGTGTTGAATTGAGAGAGAAGCCAAATCCTGATTTACACTTTACTGGCTCCTCATTGTCTACAGCTGAGTGGATGCTTCTCTCTTCACTCTTAAAACGCACACACAAAAGACTGGCACCACGCTGAGAGGCATGCACAGCTTGTCTGAGACCCGCTCAGTCGGATGTCCAAATGTGCAAACACACAAGCAATCACAATACACACACACTGGAAATAAGTCTTACCTGAACATAACCTTCTTCTTATCCCCTTAATTCTTCTTCATTTGTTCATTTCTGCATTTAATTCAATCACCCAATTAGTAGTAGTACATATAGTTGTAGTATTAGTTGTAGTAGTAGTACACACAGCCCTGTGCCTGTCGTTGGGGCTTGTGCAGCCCTTTGAGACACTCGTGATTTAGGGCTATATAAGAACACATTGATTGATTGATTGATTGACTGTGCCATGTGTTACCCAGTTTCCCTAGGGCAAGGGTGCCCACACTTTTTCTGCAGGCGAGCTAACTCACTCGAGGGGATCTACCTCATTTATATATATCATTTATATTTATTTATTTATGAAAGAGACATTTTTGTAAACAAGTTAAATGTGTTTAATGATAATACAAGCATGTGTAACACATATAGATGTCTTTCTTTCACAAAGACAAGAATATAAGTTGGTGTATTACCTGATTCTGATGACTTGCATTGATTGGAATCAGACAGTAATGGTGATAACGCCCACATTTTCAAATTGAGGAGAAAAAAAGTTGTCCTTTCTGTCCAATACCACATGAAAGTGGTTGGTTTTTGGCATCTAATTCATCCAGCTTCCATACACTTTACAAGAAAAACATTGGCGGCAAATTCCGTAGCTTGCTTGATTGACATTCACGGCACCCGAGGGTCTTGTGAGATGACGCTGGCTGCTGCCAGTTCATTATTATGAAAAAATGACAGAGAGGAAGGCGAGAAACACTTTTTATTTCAACAGACTTTCGCGCCGTCCCTTCCGTCAAAACTCTAAAGGCCGACTGCACATTTCCTATCTCCACAATAAAAGCCCTGCTTCATGCTGCCTGCGCTAACAAAATAAGAGTCTCAGAAAGCTGGCGTGCACAAGTGCTGTGCACGCCAGCTTTCTGAGGGATCGCTTGTGCACGCCAGTTTTCCGAGACTCTGTATTTAGTTAGCGCAGGCAGCATGAAGCAGGGCTTTTATTGTGAAGATAGGAAACGTGCAGTCGGCCTTTAGAGTTTTGACGGAAGGTACGGCGCGAGAGTCTGTTGAAATAAAAAGTGTTTCTCGCCTTCCTCTCAGTCATATTTTCATAATAATGATCTTGCAGCAGCCAGCGTCATCTCACAAGACCCTCCGGTACCGTGAATGTCATTTAAGTAACGTCTTGGTGAAGATTGATGATCACTAATTTTTAGGTCTATTTTTTTTAAAAGCCTGGCTGGAGATCGACTGACACACCCCCCGCGGTCGACTGGTAGCTCGCGATCGACGTAATGGGCACCCCTGCCCTAGGGCAACAAAGTTTATATATGTTTAATAAAACATAGTTAAAAAAATGAGTGTATGGATGTATATGTACTTGTACATGAATGTTTGTACTGTGAAAGCTTAACCTATTGTTACCATAACAATCTACAAAGTTAATATACTAACCCCGTTTCCATATGAGTTGTGAAATTGTATTAGATGTAAATATAAACGGAATACAAGGATTTGCAAATAATTTTCAACCAATATTCAGTTGAATATGCTACAAAGACAACATATTTGATGTTCAAAACTGATAAACATTTTTTTGTTGTTGCAAATAATCATTAACTTTAGAATTTGATGCCAGCAACACGTGACAAAGAAGTTGGGAAATGTGGCAATAAATACTGATAAAGTTGAGGAATGCTCATCAAACACTTATATGGAACATCTCACAGGTGTGCAGGCTAATTGAGAACAGGTGAGTGCCATGATTGGGTATAAAAGCAGCTTCCATGAAATGCTAAGTAATTCAGAAACAAGGATGGGGTGAGGGTCACCAATTTGTAAGCAAATCGTCGAACAGTTTTAGAACAACATTTCTCAACGTGCTATTGCAAGGAATTTAGGGATTTTACTATCTACGGTCCGTAAAATTATCCAAAATTTCAGAGAATCTGGGGAAATAACTGCACGTAAGCGATGATATTACAGACCTTTGATCCCTCAGGTCGTACTGCATTAAAAAAACAAAACATCAGTTTGTAAAGGATATCACCACATGGGCTCAGGAACACTTCAGAAAACCACTGTCAATAACTACAGTTGGTCGCTACATCTGTAAGTGCAAGTTAAAACTTTACTATGCAAAGCGAATGCCATTTATCAACGACACCGAGGAACGCCGCCGGCTTCCCTGGGCCCGAGCTCATCTAAGATGGACTGATGCAAAGTGGAAAAGTGTTCTGTGGTCTGACGAGTCCACATTTCAAAATATATTTGGAAACTGTGGATGTGGTGTCCTCCGGAACAAAGAGGAAAATAACCATCCGGATTGTTATAGGCGCAAAGTTCAAAAGCCAGCATCTGTGATGGTATGGGGGTGTATTAGTGCCCAAGGCATGGGTAACTTACACGTCTGTGAAGGCACCATTAATGTTGAAAGGTCCATACAGGTTTTGGGGCAACAAATGTTGTCATCCAAGCAACGTTATCATGGACGCCCCTGCTTATTTCAGCAAGACAATTGCAAGCCACGTGTTACAACAGTGTGGCTTCGTAGTAAAAGAGTGCGGGTACTTTCCTGGCCCGCCTGGAGTCCAGACCTGTCTCCCATCGAAAATGTGTGGCGCATTATGAAGCGTAAAGTACGACAGCGGAGACCCCGGACTGTTGGATCCGCTTTGGACTGGACTCTCGCGACTGTGTTGGATCCATTGTGGATTGAACTTTCACAGTATCATGTTAGACCCGTTCGACATCCATTGCTTTCCTCCTCTCTAAGGTTCTCATAGTCATCATTGTCACCGACGTCCCACTGGGTCATTATTGTCACCGATGTCCCACTGGGTGTGAGTTTTCCTTGCCCTTATGTGGGCCTACCGAGGATGTCGTAGTGGTTTGTGCAGCCCTTTGAGACACTAGTGATTTAGGGCTATATAAGTTTCCAAGATGGCGGCGCCCGGACGGGCTGCGCTCTCGAGGAGCTCCTGCTAAAGATGGAACATTTGGCAGAAATACCGGACAATTCCACAAACTTTATGGCTGGCTCACATCGTGGTCACTCCGTGATCACGTACGACCGCCAGACACTTCTGGATGTGGACACATCGGGCCGTTTTGGACCGATAGACACTTGCGTGCTAGACTTGCTAACTAGCATGGGAATACGTCGGCGGCTACATCCAGCGGCCTGTGAAGCAGCGGAGTCTAGTAGCAGCGGGGGCCGTCTACGGAGCAGACGCCAGCGGTGTGATCGGAAACGCGGATGCCGAGCGGGGCTAAAAACAAAGCAGAAGGCTAATCCCCACAGAACACCACTTTCCTCCATCCCGAAGACGGATTTAGATGGAAAGTGCGAGACTACTGGTCTGGGTAAGGAGTCAGTTAAATTAGAACAAGTTTTTTCTGCTTTGAGTGTTTCAGAGTTGGACATGTGTTTTACTGAGGTGGCTAACTATGATGCGTGCAGTTTATCAAAGCAACAATCAAACAATCGGAAAATTCCTGTCCTATCAATTCCTAGATATGGTCGTAACTATACTAAATGCACTGGGCATAATAAACACAACATTATTAATATTGCTACTACGGATAATTTGATCAAAAACTCCCTAAAACAGCCCACTACCTATAATATAGGTTTTTTAAACATAAGATCATTGTCTCCTAAAACGTTGTTAGTTAATGATATTATCAGAGACAACAATCTTAACGTCATCGGTCTCAGCGAAACCTGGCTTAAACCAAACGACTTTTTTGCGCTAAATGAGGCATGTCCTCCTAACTTTACACATGCGCATATTGCCCGTCCGCTCAAAAGGGGTGGGGGGGTTGCACTAATATACAACGAAAACTTTAACCTTAGTCCTAACATAAATAATAAATATAAATCGTTTGAGGTGCTTACTATGAGGTCTGTCACACCGCTGCCTCTACACCTGGCTGTTATCTACCGCCCCCCAGGGCCCTATTCGGACTTTATTAATGAATTCTCAGAGTTTGTTGCTGATCTAGTGACACACGCCGATAATATAATCATAATGGGGGACTTTAATATCCATATGAATACCCCATCGGACCCACCGTGCGTAGCGCTCCAGACTGTAATTGATAGCTGTGGTCTCACACAAATAATAAATGAACCCACGCATCGCAACGGTAATACGATAGACCTAGTGCTTGTCAGGGGCATCACCGTTTCCAAAGTTACGATACTCCCGTGTACTAAAGTATTGTCTGATCATTACCTTATAAAATTCGAGGTTCAGACGCATGTTCGTCAAACTAATAATAATAATAACTGCTATAGCAGCCGCAACATTAATACAGCCACAACGACAACTCTTGCTGACCTACTGCCCTCGGTAATGGCACCATTCCCAAAGTATGTGGGCTCTATTGATAACCTCACTAACAACTTTAACGACGCCCTGCGCGAAACCATTGATAACATAGCACCGCTAAAGTTAAAAAAGGCTCCAAAAAAGCGCACCCCGTGGTTTACAGAAGAAACTAGAGCTCAGAAATTATTATGTAGAAAGCTGGAACGCAAATGGCGCACGACTAAACTTGAGGTGCACCATCAAGCATGGAGTGATGGTTTAATAACTTATAAACGCATGCTTACCTTAGCTAAAGCTAAATATTACTCAAATCTCATCCACCGTAATAAAAACGATCCTAAATTTTTGTTTAGTACGGTAGCATCGCTAACCCAACAAGGGACTCCTTCCAGTAGCTCAACCCACTCAGCTGATGACTTTATGCAATTCTTTAGTAAGAAAATTGAAGTCATTAGAAAGGAGATTAAAGACAATGCGTCCCAGCTACAACGGGGTTCTATTAACACTGACACGATTGTATATACGGCGGATACTGCCCTCCAAAATACTTTCTCTCGTTTTGAGGAAATAACATTAGAGGAATTGTTACAACGTGTAAATGGAATAAAACAGACAACATGTTTACTTGACCCTCTTCCTGGGAAACTGATCAAGGAGCTCTTTGTATTATTAGGTCCATCAGTGCTAAATATTATAAACTTATCACTCTCCTCGGGCACTGTTCCCCTAGCATTCAAAAAAGCGGTTATTCATCCTCTTCTTAAAAGACCTAACCTCGATCCTGACCTCATGGTAAACTACCGACCGGTGTCTCACCTTCCCTTTATTTCAAAAATCCTTGAAAAAATTGTTGCGGAGCAGTTAAATGAACACTTAGCGTCTAACAATCTATGTGAAACCTTTCAATCCGGTTTCAGGGCAAATCACTCCACGGAGACAGCCCTCGCAAAAATGACTAATGATCTATTGCTAACGATGGATTCTGATGCGTCATCTATGTTGCTGCTCCTCGATCTTAGCGCTGCTTTCGATACCGTCGATCATAATATTTTATTAGAACGTATCAAAACACGAATTGGTATGTCAGACTTAGCCCTGTCTTGGTTTAACTCTTATCTTACTGATAGGATGCAGTGTGTCTCCCATAACAATGTGACCTCGGACTACGTTAAGGTAACGTGTGGAGTTCCCCAGGGTTCGGTCCTTGGCCCTGCACTCTTCAGCATCTACATGCTGCCGCTAGGTGACATCATACGCAAATACGGTATTAGCTTTCACTGTTATGCTGATGACACCCAACTCTACATGCCCCTAAAGCTGACCAACACGCCGGATTGTAGTCAGCTGGAGGCGTGTCTTAATGAAATTAAACAATGGATGTCCGCTAACTTTTTGCAACTCAACGCCAAAAAAACGGAAATGCTGATTATCGGTCCTGCTAGACACCGAACTCTATTTAATAATACAACTCTAACATTTGACAACCAAACAATTAAACAAGGCGACACGGTAAAGAATCTGGGTGTTATCTTCGACCCAACTCTCTCCTTTGAGGCACACATTAAAAGCGTTACTAAAACGGCCTTCTTTCATCTCCGTAATATCGCTAAAATTCGCTCCATTCTGTCCACTAAAGACGCTGAGATCATTATCCATGCGTTTGTTACGTCTCGTCTCCATTACTGTAACGTATTATTTTCGGGTCTCCCCATGTCTAGCATTAAAAGATTACAGTTGGTACAAAATGCGGCTGCCAGACTTTTGACAAGAACAAGAAAGTTTGATCACATTACGCCTGTACTGGCTCACCTGCACTGGCTTCCTGTGCACTTAAGATGTGACTTTAAGGTTTTACTACTTACGTATAAAATACTACACGGTCTAGCTCCATCTTATCTTGCCGATTGTATTGTACCATATGTCCCGGCAAGAAATCTGCGTTCAAAGGACTCCGGCTTATTAGTGATTCCCAAAGCCCAAAAAAAGTCTGCGGGCTATAGAGCATTTTCCGTTCGGGCTCCAGTACTCTGGAATGCCCTCCCGGTAACAGTTCGCGATGCCACCTCAGTAGAAGCATTTAAGTCTCACCTTAAAACTCATTTGTATACTCTAGCCTTTAAATAGACTCCCTTTTTAGACCAGTTGATCTGCCGTTTCTTTTCTTTTTCTTCCATGTCCCACTCTCCCGTGTGGAGGGGGTCCGGTCCGATCCGGTGGCCATGTACTGCTCGCCTGTGTATCGGCTGGGGACATCTCTGCGCTGCTGGTCCGCCTACGCTTGGGATGGTTTCCTGCTGGCTCCGCTGTGAACGGGACTCTCGCTGCTGTGTCTTGGATCCGCTTTGGACTGGACTCTCGCGACTGTGTTGGATCCATTGTGGATTGAACTTTCACAGTATCATGTTAGACCCGCTCGACATCCATTGCTTTCCTCCTCTCTAAGGTTCTCATAGTCATCATTGTCACCGACGTCCCACTGGGTCATTATTGTCACCAATGTCCCACTGGGTGTGAGTTTTCCTACCGAGGATGTCGTGGTGGTTTGTGCAGCCCTTTGAGACACTAGTGATTTAGGGCTATATAAGTAAACATTGATTGATTGACATTGATTGATAAGTAAACATTGATTGATTGATTGATTGAACAACTTAAGCTGTACATCAAGCAAGAATGGTAAAGAATTCCACTTTAAAAGCTTCAACAATTAGTTTCCTCAGTTCCCAAATGTTTATTGAGTGTTGTTAAAAGAAAAGGTGATGTAACACAGTGGTGAACATGCCCTTTCCCAACTACTTTGGCACGTGTTGCAACCGTGAAATTCTAAGTTAATTATTATTTGCAACAAAAAAAAAAAGTTTATGACTTTGAACATCAAATATCTTGTCTTTGTAGCGCATTCAATTGAATATGGGTTGAAAAGGATTTGCAAATCATTGTATTTCGTTTATATTTACATCTAACACAATTTCCCATCTCATATGGAAACGGGGTTTCTAGTTGGCTTCTCTTTCTTCCCCTTCTGCTTTCTTTTGTATCTTTAGTTATCATTACATACATGTATTGTTGCATTTGAACAATTGTTTTGTTGATAATAGAGGTAAATATTGTTATTAATCATTATCAATAGTGCTATTTCTATTGGTATTTGTATTGTTCCATTTGTAGTGTAATAATGTTCATTGTCATTTTGGATTTCTATTTATTTCACTAACTGCTTCTTTGCTATCACTTTTTTCATCGTATTTGCACAAATCCTATATGCTGATGTTGTTTTGTAGTTGTCTTTGCTGTTGTTGTTATTGTCTTTCTGTCTTATCCCCCTCTGTCTTCCTGTTTTTCTCTAACTATCCCCTCCTGCTCCGGCCCGGCTGCACCAAATAATAATATAAATCCATTTAATAAAGTCAAATACAAATAATGCAACAAGAGAAGTATCCCACACTTCTCTTTTGTAAAGTAAATTTGTACAACCGATACGGACATCTACATCAACAATATCATTTGCCTGAGAAGCTAGACACGACAAAAAAAAATACAAAATAAAAGTAGTATGCACAGCCCTAAGCACACTTGAATGAGCACCAGGTGAAGGTTTCAGGTGGACATCCGCATGGAAGGCTTCCCACGGTGATGGAAAAAAATATATTTTTTTAACATAAGGGTTCTTTTTGAGTAATCAGTTTCGTTCAGTTCCAGTTTATTTGGAACATGCATACAATACAATGTAATGCATCACACATTTCCAGTTGTTTCATTACAGCACGTCCGAAAAGGAGTAAGAAGAAGCAGAGTTCATTTAATCCTACCCCTTTTAATACCATAGCAATTTAATCCCATTTCCTTATTCTCTGTTACAGAACAGTGAACAAATACATAATAATATACCATAGTAAGCAAACAAATATTAAATACATGAATAATATTTGTCTCAATAAAAAAAAGGGCTCAAGATGTTCATCATAATTATTGTTCTGTGAACTTTGTGAACACTTGTAGTTTCAACAGTCTCTTAAACTGAATCATAATGGTGCTTTGTTTGATTTCTTTGGTTAATCCATTCCATAATTTCATTCCATATACTGATATACTAAAGGTTTTAAGTGTTGTACAAGTATACAAATGTTTTAAATTGGATTTTCCTCTAAGGTTATATTTCTCCTCTTTTGTTGAGAAGAATGGTTGTTTATTCTTGGGTAGCAGCTTATAGTTTTTGTACAGTGGGGCAAAAAAGTATTTAGTCAGCCAGCGATTGTGCAAGTTCTCCCACTTAAAATGATGACAGAGGTCTGTAATTTTCATCATAGGTACACTTCAACTGTGAGAGACAGAATGTGAAAAAAAATTCCAGGAATTCACATTGTAGGAATTTTAAAGAATTTATTTGTAAATTGTGGTGGAAAATAAGTATTTGGTCAACCATTCAAAGCTCTCACTGATGGAAGGAGGTTTTGGCTCAAAATCTCACCATACATGGCCCCATTCATTCTTTCCTTAACACGGATCAATCGTCCTGTCCCCTTAGCAGAAAAACAGCCCCAAAGCATGATGTTTCCACCCCCATGCTTCACAGTAGGTGTGGTGTTCTTGGGATGCAACTCAGTATTCTTCTTCCTCCAAACACGACGAGTTGAGTTTATACCAAAATGGATACATGGATGATACAGCAGAGGATTGGGAGAATGTCATGTGGTCAAATGAAACCAAAATAGAACGTTTTGGTGTAAACTCAACTGGTCGTATTTGGAGGAAGAAGAATACCGAGTTGCATCCCAAGAACACCACACCTACTGTGAAGCATGGGGGTGGAAACATCATGCTTTGGGGCTGTTTTTCTGCTAAGGGGACAGGACGATTGATCCGTGTTAAGGAAAGAATGAATGGGGCCATGTATCGTGAGATTTGAGCCAAAACCTCCTTTCATCAGTGAGAGCTTTGAATGGTTGACCAAATATTTACTTTCCACCATAATTTACAAATAAATTCTTTAAAATTCCTACAATGTGAATTCCTGTCTCTCACAGTTGAAGTGTACCTATGATGAAAATTACAGACCTCTGTCATCATTTTAAGTGAGAGAACTTGCATAATCGGTGGCTGACTAATTACTTTTTTGCCCCACTGTACATATTCTCAGCTGTTTGCAAATGCACCAAATCATTACATTTCAATAAATGTGATTTAATAAGTAAAGTGTTTGTATATCCTCTATATCCAACATTATGTATTATTCTAATTGGTCTTTTGTGTAACACATTTAATGAATGAAGCGCACATTTGTAGTTATTTCCCCATATTTCTACACAATAACTCAGATATGGTAACACTAGTGAGCAGTAGCGTATATGAAGTGATTTTTGGTCCAGAACCTGTTTTGCGTTATTCATTATTGACGTGTTTCTTGCTACTTTATGTTGTATATTTTTTACATGAGATTTCCAGTTCATTTTATCACCTATTATTACACCCCCAAAATGTGTTTTCTTTTCAGTCAAACAGTAAAGCTACACAATAAAGAGTGGACAGACAATTTGTACAAAAATAGTTGATGTTCGATGCATGTTCGTGCAAAGGCATTTAAAAGGCGGATTTACATTTAATAAGTGCGATTAGGGGGCGACTTGTCCAGGATTTACCCCGCCTTTCGCCCAAATGCAGCTGAGATAGGCTCCAGCACCCCCTGCAACGCCGAAAGGGACAAGCGGTTGAAGCATTTAAGTCTCACCTTAAAACTCATCTGTATACTCTAGCCTTTAAATAGACCTCTTTTTTAGACCAGTTGATCTGCCGCTTCTTTTCTTTCTCCTATGTCCCCCCCTCCCTTGTGGAGGGGGTCCGGTCCGATGACCATGGATGAAGTACTGGCTGTCCAGAGTCGAGACCCAGGATGGACCGCTCGCCTGTATCGGTTGGGGACATCTCTACGCTGCTGATCCGCCTCCGCTTGAGATGGGTTCCTGTGGACGGGACTCTCGCTGCTGTGTTGGATCCACTATGGATTGAACTTTCACAGTATCATGTTAGACCCGCTCGACATCCATTGCTTTCGGTCCCCTAGAGGGGGGGGGGGGGGTTGCCCACATCTGAGGTCCTCTCCAAGGTTTCTCATAGTCAGCATTGTCACTGGCGTCCCACTGGATGTGAATTCTCCCTGCCCACTGGGTGTGAGTTTTCCTTGTCCTTTTGTGGGTTCTTCCGAGGATGTTGTAGTCGTAATGGTTTGTGCAGTCCTTTGAGACATTTGTGATTTGGGGCTATATAAATAAACATTGATTGATTGAAGCGGTAGAAAATAGATGGATGGATGTTGCTATTAAAAAAACAAGGCCCATTCTGTTCTCTGCGGCACTTCACAGTATAAATCAGTCATACGAATGTGTCGAGAGATCAATTGCTTGATCAAAACTGCCATATATTAATTTAGTACAAATAAAACATTTTTGTTCTTTTATCATGCCGGTGAGGCAGAAATGACGTAGGAGAAGGCACTTAATTAATCTGTGTGTGTACTTTTATTTAGTTGTGATATTTGTGTAATGTAAAATATGTGCCTTGTCTCAGTAAAGGTTAGGAAACACCGTGATGAGTTCATGGAACCTCATTGCAGTCAGCAGGTGGACTCTTGAAGGGTCCATGCAGCTTGTCTATACTTAAGTACCACACATGGGCAAAGTTCTCCCCCTACTGGACATAGTGAAAACTGCATCTCACCTTGACAGTCACAAACAGTTCTGTACTGTGTTCTAGAGCAGTGGTTCTCATTTGTAGTAGTCTTTCTTGAACTATTTGGAAAAATATATATAAAAATAAGTACAAACATGTTGAAAAATAAACAAGTCATTCAATTATAAATAAAGATTTCTACACATATAGTAAACATCAACTTAAAGTGCCCTCTTTGGGGATTGTAATAGAGATCCATTTGGATTCATCAACTTAATTCTAAACATTTCTTCACAAAAAAAGAAATCTTTGACATCAATATTTATGGAACATGTCCACAAAAAAATCTAGCTTTCAACACTGAATATTGCATTGTTGCATTTCTTTTCACAGTTTATGAGCTTACATTCATATTTTGTTGAAGTATTCAATAAATATATTCATAAAGGATTTTTGAATTGTTGCTATTTTTAGAATATTTTAAAAAAAATCTCACGTACCCCTTGGCATACCTTCAAGTACCCCCAGGGATATGCGTACCCTTCATTTGAGAACCACTGTTCTACAGTCAAGCTATCACCGTCAAAAAGCCTTTATTAAATCAGCCGTATTCTCCAGTTAATATCCTGGTTAGATGTGAGCGAAACTGCACAATATGTGTGGTTTTTTTATTTACTGGAATTTTTCACCATGTTTGAATGATTTTTAAGACAGTGGTCGGCAACACGAAATTTTTGAAAGAGCCATATTTGACCGAAAATAAAAAATGAAAAACCTTTCTGGAGCAGCAAAAAAATGTAAAGCCTTATTATATAAGTGTTAAAATGAAGGCAACACATGATGTAAGTGCCTATGTTAGCTACAATAGCCTACTATCAAAATGAAAATGTGTCGCAGGCTGACGTTGACAGAAATCCATCCATCCATCCATCCATTTTCTACCGCTTATTCCCTTTTTTTGGGGTCGCGGGGGGCGCTGGCGCCTATCTCAGCTACAATCGGGCGGAAGGCGGGGTACACCCTGGACAAGTCGCCACCTCATTGCAGGGCCAACACAGATAAAGAGACAACATTCACACTCACATTCACACACTAGGGCCAATTTAGTGTTGCCAATCAACCTATCCCCAGGTGCATGTCTTTGGAAGTGGGAGGAAGCCGGAGTACCCGGAGGGAACCCACGCATTCACGGGGAGAACATGCAAACTCCACACAGAAAGATCCCGAGCCTGGATTTGAACCCAGGACTGCAGGACCTTCGTATTGTGAGGCAGACGCACTAACCCCTCTGCCACCGTGAAGCCCGTTGACAGAAATGTTCAAATGTAATATTTATTCTACACATTTTTACAACATTGGAAAACATTACTAAAATGGAGGCTTTGCAGAGGGTGGGATAACTCCTGGAAATTACTGGCTCAGAATGTGTTCAAGTTGAAAGAAACGGAAACTACAAATAAAATGACCTCAAATATACCTAAAATACGAGGCATGATGATGAAATATGAAAACACAGCTAGCATGTTAGCATCGATTAGCTTGCAGTCATGCAGTGACCAAATGTGTCTGATTAGCACCCCACACAAGTCATTTACATCAACAAAGCTCACCTTTGTGGATTCATGCACAGGTTTGTCCACCAAACCTTTTATGCTGGAGGCAATCCTCCTTTTTCATTGTCCCATTTAAAGCACCAGTTCCATTGGCAGCAAAACAGACGGATTGCATAATAGGCGGATCGGTGCGGCGTCTTCAGTAATGCGGACGTTGTACCGATCCGTTGTGGTGAAGAAGGAGCTGAGCCGGAAGGCAAAGCTCTCAATTTACCTGTCGATCTACGTTCCCATCCTCACCTATGGTCATGAGCTTTGGGTCATGACCGAAAGGATAAGATCACGGGTACAAGCGGCCGAAATGAGTTTCTTCCGCCGTGTGGCGGGGCTCTCCCTTAGAGATAGGGTGAGAAGCTCTGCCATCCGGGAGGAACTCAAAGTAAAGCCGCTGCTCCTTCACATCGAGAGGAGCCAGATGAGGTGGTTTGGGCATCTGGTCAGGATGCCACCCGAACGCCTCCCTCGGGAGGTGTTTAGGGCACGTCCAACCGGTAGGAGGCCACGGGGAAGACCCAGGACACGTTGGGAAGACTATATCTCCCGGCTGGCCTGGGAACGCCTCGGGATCCCCCAGGAAGAGCTAGACGAAGTGGCTGGGGAAAGGGAAGTCTGGGTTTCCCTGCTTAGGCTGTTGCCCCCGCGACCCGACCTCGGATAAGCGGAAGAAGATGGATGGATGCATAATAGTACCACCACCATGCTTGACGGTGGGAATGGTGTTCCGGGAATTAAAGGCCTCACCTTTTCTTCTCCAAAAACATTGCTGGGTATTGTGGCCAAACAGCTCAATTTTTGTTTCATCTGACATTACAAGGACAAAGATAAGACCTTCTGGAGTAAAGTTATGTATATATGTACATGTTTCCAGACCTTTTGAAGGAACAGAGCAGTTATCACAAAAATAGTTTAAATGGCTGTCAACAGGATGACTTAAATGCGAGGAAACAAACAAACAGGAGTGCATTCTACAGGCAATAAAATGAAGTGGTTGATGTTGCATTTTGATTAAGTGGGGACAAAACGAACTGGACAAAGACACCACAGGGATCTGAAAAACACTGAAGCAAATTTAGGGAACTAAATCCACAATTAGCACAAGAGGAAATGAAAAAATGTCCAACTACAAACAGACTGACTCCATGAAACTAAAAGTAAGTCCAAACATAAACCCGCAGTTTAAATGAGACATCAACAATAATACAGTCTGCAATCTGGCTTTCAATCTTGAGATAACAATAGCTTTTTACACAAAGAGTTGTGTCCAGCTGTGCGTATTAAATTAAAAGCAATTGCCAACACATTTGTTGTTTGGAGTCAATACAAATATATTTAATAATGTTGTGTTTTAATATATTGGACAACAGTCCCATTTACCCTATTTTCCTGACTATACGGTGCACTTATACTCCCTTTTTTCTCCAAAACTCGACAGTGCCCCTTATAACCAGGCGCACTTAATATAAGGAATATGTTTGGTTGAGCATATTCACTTCGAAGCTATTTTATTTGGTACATGGTGTAATGATAAGTGTGACCAGTAGATGGCAGTCAAACATAATATATATGTGTAGACAGCACTATTATGACAACATGTCTTAAAGCGGAACATGATCACAACTTCTGAAGGGTTAAAACCAATAAAAATCAGTTCCCATTGGGTTATTTTATTTTTCGAAGTTTTTCTCAAAATTTTACCCATCACGCAATATCCCGAAAAACGGCTCCAAAGTGCCTGATTTACACCATCTCTATATCCACCCGTCTATTGTCCTGTGACGTCACCGCGTGAAGCCACCAAAAACAAACATGGCGGATAGCACAGAAAGGTATAGCATAATAGCTCGGATTCAGACTCGGATTTCAGCGCCGTAAGCGATTTAGCAGATTACGCATGTATTGAAACGGATGGTTGGAGTATGGAGGCAGGTGCCGAAAACGAAATTAAAGAAGAAACAGAAGCTTTTGAGCCATATCACGACAGACAGCGGCACGGGAGGAAGCGCGGACGAATTCGGCGATCGCCTTCTAACCAACGATTGGTATGTGTTTGTTTGGCATTAAATGTGGGTGGAGGGAAAGGCTGGATGCAAATATAACTACAAATGAGGCATAATGATGCAATATGTACATACAGCTAGCCTAAATAGCATGTTAGCATCGATTAGCTTGCAGTCATGCAATGCGTGACCAAATATGTCTGATTAGCACACTCCACATAAGTCAATAACATCAACAAAACTCACCTTTGTGATTTCGTTGACTTTAGCGTTGGAAATGCATCTGCTTTGAGTGTCGCAGGATATCCACACATTCTTGCCATCTCTGTCGTAGCATAGCTGTCCTCGGTACAGTGTGCAGAACAAACGAGGGACTTTCGCATCTTTTGACCACTGTTGCAACTTGAATCAGTTTCTGTTCGTGTTGTTACACCCTCCGACAACACACCGACGAGGCATGATGTCTCCAAAGTACGGGAAAACAGTTGAAAAAACGGAAAATAACAGAGCTGATTTGACTTGGTGTCTGTAATGTGTTTGAGAAAATGGCGGGTCGCTTCACGATGTGACGTCACGGGTGAAAGGTCATTGCTCCGACAGGCGAACAATTGAAATGCGTTTAAATCGCCAAATTCACCCTGTTAGAGTTCGGAAATCGGTTAAAAAAACATATGGTCTTTTTTCTGCAACATCAAGGTATATATTGACGCTTACATAGGTCTGCTGATAATGTTCCCCTTTAAGAACCAGATGGTTCGCCTGAGACCACTCCACAAAGTCAGTGATCAGTGTCCTGTACTCCGATTCCTGTCCCTCTCCGATACTCCCGACCACAGCAGAGTCATCTGAGTATTTCTGCAGGTGACAGGACCTGGAACTATACTTGAAGTCTGAGGTGTAGAGGGTGAACAGGAAAGGAGACAGGACAGTCCCCTGTGGAACACCTACACCACTGACCACCGTATCCGACAGGGAGCTCCCAAGTCGCACAAACTGGGGCCCATCCATCCATCATCTTCCGCTTATCCGAGGTCGGGTCGCGGGGGCAACAGCCTAAGCAGGGAAACCCAGACTTCCCTCTCCCCAGCCACTTCGTCTAGCTCTTCCCGGGGGATCCCGAGGCGTTCCCAGGCCAGCCGGGAGACATAGTCTTCCCAACGTGTCCTGGGTCTTCCCCGTGGCCTCCTACCGGTTGGACGTGCCCTAATCATCTCCCTAGGGAGGCGTTCGGGTGGCATCCTGACCAGATGCCCGAACCACCTCATCTGGCTCCTCTCGATGTGAAGGAGCAGCGGCTTTACTTTGAGTTCTTCCCGGATGGCAGAGCTTCTCACCCTATATCTAAGGGAGAGCCCCGCCACACGGCGGAGGAAACTCATTTCGGCCGCTTGTACCCGTGATCTTATCCTTTCGGTCATGACCCAAAGCTCATGACCATAGGTGAGGATGGGAACGTAGATCGACCGGTAAATTGAGAGCTTTGCCTTCCGGCTCAGCTCCTTCTTCACCACAACGGATCGGTACAACGTCCGCATTACTGAAGACGCCGCACCGATCCGCCTGTCGATCTCACGGTCCACTCTTCCCTCACTCGTGAACAAGACTCCTAGGTACTTGAACTCCTCCACTTGGGGCAGGGTCCAAACTGGGGCCTGTCAGACAAATAATCAGTGATCCAGGAGACAATGAATCCCACACCCATCCTGAGCAACTTGTCACTCATCAGATTGGCTGAATGGTCTTAAAGGCACTGGAGAAATCAAATAACATGATCCTCACAATGCCCTTCCCCACCATCCAGGTGAGAGTGAGCAGGTAGATAACAGTATCATCCACTCCTACATGGGGCTGATATGCAAACTGTAGAGGATCCAGGGAAGGAGCCACCAGGGGTCTCAGCTGATCCAGCACAAGTCTCTCGAGGACCTTCATGACATGGGATGTCAGGGCAACATGTCTGAAGTCGTTCAAGCCCGAATGAATGGGCTTCTTGGATGCAGGATGTTTTCCATAGCATTTGTGTCCGTTCTGACTTCAGACTCAGGTTGAAGATGAAGTGCAGGATCTCAGTTAGCTGAGCATCACAAGTCTTCGGGACCCAGGGGTTGACTCGGTCAGGGCCTGCTGACTTGGCTGGAGTGAATCTCTCCAGTTGTCGTCTCACATGTCCAGGTGTCAGACACACCGGGCTGGTTTCTCAGTGGGGGGGGGGATAAGAAACAAAAGAGGCAGGCAACAGAGAAGGAGTTTTTGTATTGATGTTCAGGGGAGGTGTGAGGACAGGAGTAGTGGGGGGAGGGCCAGTAGGGGGTGCATTGCTAAATCTATTGAAAAACAAATTCAGTTCGTTGGCTCTATCTACACCCCCATCCAGCAGTTCGGCTTTGTTGTTGAAGCCTGTGATGGTTTTCATGGCCTTCCACGCATCACAAGTGTTGTTCTGTTGGAAATCCAGTGTGCTGTGGGGCCCTGTTGTAGTCAATCACACCAGAGACATCATAAATTAATCAATCAATCAATCTATCAATCAATGTTTACTTATATAGCCCTAAATCACTAGTGTCTCAAAGGGCTGCACAAACCCATACGACATCCTCGGTAGGCCCACATAAGGCCAAGGAAAACTCACACCCAGTGGGACGTCGGTGACAATAATGACTATGAGAACATGATACTGTGAAAGATCAATCCACAATGGATCCAACACAGTCGCGAGAGTCCAGTCCAAAGCGGATCCAACACAGCAGCGAGAGTCCCGTTCACAGCGGAGCCAGCAGGAAACCATCCCAAGCGGAGGCGGACCAGCAGCGCAGAGATGTCCCCAGCCGATACACAGGCGAGCAGTACATGGCCACCGGATCGGACCGGACTCCCTCCACAAAGGAGAGTGGGACATAGAAGAAAAAGAAAAGAAACGGCAGATCAACTGGTCTAAAAAGGGAGTCTATTTAAAGGCTAGAGTATACAAATGAGTTTTAAGGTGAGACTTAAATGCTTCTACTGAGGTAGCATCTCAAACTGTTACCGGGAGGGCATTCCAGAGTACTGGAGCCCGAAATGAAAAAGCTCTACAGCCTGCAGACTTTTTTTGGGCTTTGGGGATCACTAATAAGCCGGAGTCCTTTGAACGCAGATTTCTTGCCGGGACATATGGTACAATACAATCGGCAAGATAGGATGGAGCTAGACCGTGTAGTATTTTATACGTAAGTAGTAAAACCTTAAAGTCACATCTTAAGTGCACAGGAAGCCAGTGCAGGTGAGCCAGTACAGGCGTAATGTGATCAAACTTTCTTGTTCTTGTCAAAAGTCTAGCAGCCGCATTTTGTACCAACTGTAATCTTTTAATGCTAGACATGGGGAGACCCGAAAATAATACGTTACAGTAATCGAGGCGAGACGTAACAAACGCATGGATAATGATCTCAGCGTCTTTAGTGGACAAAATGGAGCGAATTTTTGCGATATTACGGAGATGAAAGAAGGCCGTTTTAGTAACGCTTTTAATGTGTGACTCAAAGGAGAGAGTTGGGTTGAAGATAATACCCAGATTCTTTACCGGGTCGCCTTGTTTAATTGTTTGGTTGTCATCAAATGTAATCAAATCTTTATTAGACACAAAAGTACACAATGTGACAAAGAACATTTTTCGTCAATCATTCTAGGGATCTAGATATCTGGTCAGGACACTTTGGACCTAGACGTTGAGTCTGCGACATACGTGGCGGACAATAACTGATACAGTCTGCTTTGTCAGTCCAAAAGCATTTGCCGTTTTCCGTAGTCTTCCCTCTACGGCCAGGTAATACAAAGCATATGCTACCTTTTTATTACATCCCTGGGAGCCCGCATTCTCGTTGACTCTCCTCCGACAAATGGACAGAATTTTTCGGTAAGTAGAATCACAGCTGACCTGGACATTGGAAAGTTCTCTTGCCGTCTGAGATGTGTTGTATTTGAAATAGCTGCAATCACTTTCTCTTAAGGTATTCATGTGTGATTTCCACAAGCGACTGTACAGACAGAAGGGGAAACACGGCCATGTCTGGATGACTCGCCTCCATATTTCCAGTGGTTTGCTCCGAGTTACAAAACCGCTTTATTACGAAGCTGGCTGTGGCGCGTTCTTTCTGACGTCACTTCCTGTGTGGGGCGCGGTCTTTCTGGCGTTATTTCCTCTCCAAACTCAGTTTGTAAATGAGTCAATACAAAAAAAAGCTGGAGATTGACGAATTAAACAGCGCACTTAACCGTGTAAAAAATTGTCCGAGCAGGGGGACCTTAAACGATGAATTTGTGTGGCTGATACGTGTCATGATCCGTAGTCTGGTTAATGTTTAGTTTAGTTATTTTCTGTTAGTTTGGACTCCCTTTGTTGTTTGTGTACCTTTTTGTGAGTCAGTTTGGTCACCATGGCAACATATTAATTTCACCTGCTGAGGGTTCCAGACGCACACCTGTTTTTGTTAATTACTTCCTTATTTAAGCCTGCCTTGTCCCGTCAGTTGGTCTTGGTCCCTTGTTTGCGGTTTGCAACTGTTTCGTTGGTAATTCTAGATTTCTTGTTACCTGATCCTGTGCTAGTGTTAGCATTAGCTTCTGTGCTTTCGCCACGCGTTTCTTTTCGTCTGTTTTTGTACCAGTGTTTTGTTATTAAATCATTCTGTCACGTGGGGGTCGCATTTTAATGCGGGATCGTTCCTCCAACGCAAACATAGACACTCCGGACAACAACTAAAAGGTAAGAATGATTTAATAACAAAACACTGGTACAACAACAGACGAAAAGAAACGCGTGGCGAAAGCACAGAAGCTAATGCTAACACTAGCACAGGATCAGGTAACAAGAAACCTAGTAATTACCAACGAAACAGTTGCATACTGCAAACAAGGGACCAAGACCGACTGACGGGACAAGGCAGGCTTAAATAAGGAAGTAATTAACAAAAACAGGTGTGCGTCTGTAACCCTCAGCAGGTGAAATTAATATGTTGCCATGGTGACCAAACTGACTCACAAAAAGGTACACAAAGAACAAAGGGAGTCCAAACTAACAGGAAATAACTAAACTAAACATGATCCAGACTACGGATCATGACAATACGGGGCTTAGGCTAAATAATTATTCGTTTAAGGCATGGGTGTCAAACTCTGGCCCGCGAGCCAAATCTGGCCCGCCGTGTAATTTAATTTGGCCCTTGAGGCAATATCAATTTATCATTAGAGCTGGCCCACCGGTGTTATACAGCGTCGGTGCCGCTGTAACACCGCATTCACCGCTAATACTCATACTTGCCAACCCTCCTAATTTTCCCGGTAGACTCTGGAAGTTCAATGTCCATCCATCCATCCATCTTCTTCCGCTTATCCGAGGTCGGGTCGCGGGGGCAGCAGCCTAAGCAGGGAAGCCCAGACTTCCCTCTCCCCAGCCACTTCTTCTAGCTCTTCCCGGGGGATCCCGAGGCGTTCCCAGGCCAGCCGGGAGACATAGTCTTCCCAACGTGTCCTGGGTCTTCCCCGTGGCCTCCTACCGGTTGGACGTGCCCTAAACACCTCCCTCGGGAGGCGTTCGGGTGGCATCCTGACCAGATGCCCGAACCACCTCATCTAGCTCCTCTCGATGTGAAGGAGCAGCGGCTTTACTTTGAGTCCCTCCCGGATGACAGAACTTCTCACCCTATCTCTAAGGGAGAGCCCCGCCACACGGCGGAGGAAACTCATTTCGGCCGCATGTACCCGTGATCTTATCCTTTCGGTCATGACCCAAAGCTCATGACCATAGGTGAGGATGGGAACGTAGATCGACCGGTAAATTGAGAGCTTTGCCTTCCGGCTCAGCTCCTTCTTCACCACAACGGATCGGTACAACGTCCGCATTACTGAAGACGCCGCACCGATCCGCCTGTCGATCTCACGATCCACTCTTCCCCCACTCGTGAACAAGACTCCTAGGTACTTGAACTCCTCCACTTGGGGCACGGTCTCCTCCCCAACCCGGAGATGGCACTCCACCCTTTTCCGGGAGAGAACCATGGACTCGGATTTGGAGGTGCTGATTCTCATTCCGGCCGCTTCACACTCGGCTGCGAACCGATCCAGTGAGAGCTGAAGATCCCGCCCAGATGAAGCCAACAGGACCACATCGTCTGCAAAAAGCATAGACCTAATCCCGCGGCCACCAAACCGGAACCCCTCAATGCCTTGACTGCGCCTAGAAATTCTGTCCATAAAAGTTATGAATCTCCCGGGGCAACCATTCTCCCGAATTTATACCGATTTCCACCTCGGACCACTATATTGGGGGCGTGCATTTAAGGCACTGCCTTTAGCGTTCTCTACAACCTGTCGTCATGTCCACTTTTCCTCCATACTAACAGCGTGTCACATAATATTTGTGGCTTTTACACACACACACACATACACAAGTGAATGCAAGGCTTGGTCAACAGTCATACAGGTCACACTGAGGGTGGCCGTATAAACAACTTTAGTACTGTTACAAATCTGCGCCACACTGTGAACCCACACCAAACAAGAATGACAAACACATTTCGGGTGAACATCCGCACCGTAATACAACAGAACAAATACCAAGAATCCCTTGCAGCACTAACTCTTCCGGGAAACTTCCAGCATACTGACCAATAATTATCGTTTTATTCATGCATTTTCTCTTGCTACTTCAAGGCTTGAATGTTTGGTTCATTCATTATTGTTATTTTATTTTCAAATGTATTATTAGCCTGTGGAAAAAAATTGATATATACCTCAGAGGATTGCAAATAGCAAAAAAGGCATAACATTTGTATTTAAATTTTATTTGATATGCCATTGATATTTTTTAAATTATTACTATTATTATTTGAAACTGGATTTTGCATGTCACTAAAGTTATATATGTTCAATATTTAATGCAAAACTTGTTTGGGTCCCTATTAAAAGGTTAATTTGTTCAACCTTGGCCCGCGGCTTTGTTCCGTTTAAAATTTTGGCCCTCTCTGTATTTGAGTTTGACACCCCTGATTTAATGGGTTATCCAGCTTAGTGTAGACATTACCTAACTCAAGTAACACTTACTCAATCAATCAATCAGTGTTTATTTATATATCCCTGAATCACAAGTGTCTCAAAGGGCTGCACAAACCACAACGACATCCTCAGTAGAGCCCACATAAGGGCAAGGAAAAACTCACCCCAGTGGGACGTCGGTAACACTTCTTGTATAATTATGGTCACAACCAGACACTGTTGTTTTTTTTCCAGTTGTTTTGGCCATTTCCACACGAACACAGATAGTTTCAAAAATGCATATCCAGAGTTAAAACGATCTCCATTCACACAAGAGTAGTTTCAAAACCGTCCAATCAGAAGCCTAACGCTAACAAGGAGGAAGGATACATCATGTTTCTTTAGTCGCTCATGCTCGTTAGACGCCGTCTCCATTAACACAAAGAGAACTAACTCACGTAAGGTAACTTCATTGTAACGCCGGTTCGGCATCGTGGTACCGGGTTCGATTCCCTCGAGGATGCGTCAAACGAAGAACACAACAAAGGTAAGATCTAACAAATTTATTAACAAAAAGTGAGCTCTGAACAAAAACACTGGAGCTAATAAAAAGGGAAAATAAAGACGCTAGCGTGAAAGCTAGGAAATATAAAGAACTAAGACTTGGCACGATGGCACAAAAAAATTAAAACAAAGATGATTAGCTTGTGAGCTAAAGATGACAACAAAGTGGCTTAGCTAATGAGCTGGCGAGAAAAACATACCTGACGTTACTTGTTGCATGTGAGCAAATTAGAGTCCCAGAAAGAATAAACAGAAGAGGCTGGCTTATAAAGGGAAGGTAATTAGGTTCGAGATGCTGCCTCAGTAGAAGCATTTAAGTCTCACCTTAAAACTCATCTGTATACTCTAGCCTTTAAATAGACCTCCTTTTTAGACCAGTTGATCTGCCGCTTCTTTTCTTTCTCCTATGTCCCCCCCTCCCTTGTGGAGGGGGTCCGGTCCGATGACCATGGATGAAGTACTGGCTGTCCAGAGTCGAGACCCAGGATGGACCGCTCGCCTGTATCGGTTGGGGACGTCTCTACGCTGCTGATCCGCTTGAGATGGTTTCCTGTGGACGGGACTCTCGCTGCTGTCTTGGATCCGCTTGAACTGAACTCTCGCGGCTGTGTTGGAGCCACTATGGATTGAACTTTCACAGTATCATGTTAGACCCGCTCGACATCCATTGCTTTTGGTCCCCTAGAGAGGGGGGGTTGCCCACATCTGAGGTCCTCTCCAAGGTTTCTCATAGTCAGCATTGTCACTGGTGTCCCACTGGATGTGAATTCTCCCTGCCCACTGGGTGTGAGTTTTCCTTGCCCTTTTGTGGGTTCTTCCGAGGATGTTGTAGTCGTAATGATTTGTACAGTCCTTTGAGACATTTGTGATTTGGGGCTATATAAATAAACATTGATTGATTGATTGAATTAGCAGTGAACAGGTGTGCAGGAACCGGGAGTAACAGCTGAAACTAATAAGTAACCATGGTGATGGACTAAACGGGATCAGACGGAGAATGAGAACAAAGATGGAAAAATAAACAATAATATTTGAAGCTCCGAGTCACAGATCGCAACATTCACGATCCGTTGTTAAAATAAGAATTGAAAACAAGAGATATTGTTGCACCTTTCTTCTGTGTGTACTTTCTCAATCAACACGATCAATAGCAGGGTTGCTGATCAGCCGCACTTTACTCCGGCAAAGCATCTAATGATATACAGGAAATACAAATGAAGTAGTTAATATTTGTTGCCAGTTGTGGAGCCCCTCTCGCGTAGATATCATGCACAAAAGGGCAGTAGAATTGTGCGTCCAACACATATAAAGGGGCAGGTGTCACAACAATTATTGCAGTAGCGGGGACACGGCGAGACAATGGTTCCACATATCGAGTTGAGTTGAGTTTGTGTTTATTTGGAACATTCATGCATGTATGCAACATGATACATCTCAATTTTCAGTGTCTTTATTCAGCGTGTTTGAAAAGGAGTAGGAAGAAGCAGAACTTTTTTAATCCTACCCCTTTTCTTTTACATAAAAGTCGCTAAACCATTTGTTTACTTCCTGTTCTCAATGTACTCACAATTTACTCCCTAACTATTAACAATAAAATAAAAAAAAGAATAATGCGTTAGGTGATTTATATTTCATATGGTGAGATCAATCAATCAGTGTTTACTTATACAGCCCTAAATCACTAGTGTCTCAAAGGGCTGCACAAACCACAACACAAACCACTACGACATCCTCGGTAGGCCCACATAAGGGCAAGGAAAACTCACACCCAGTGGGACATCGGTGACAATAATGACCCAGTGGGACGTCGGTGACAATGATGACTATGAGAACCTTGGAGAGGAGGAAAGCAATGGATGTCGAGCGGGTCTAACATGATACTGTGAAAGTTCAATCCATAATGGATCCAACACAGTCGCGAGAGTCCAGTCCAAAGCGGATCCAACACAGCAGCGAGAGTCCCGTTCACAGCGGAGCCAGCAGGAAACCATCCGAAGCGGAGGCGGATCAGCATCGCAGAGATGTCCCCAGCCGATACACAGGCAAGCAGTACATGGCCACCGGATCGGACCGGACTCCCTCCACAAGGGAGAGTGGGACATAGAAGAAAAAGAAAAGAAACGGCAGATCAACTGGTCTAAAAAGGGAGTCTATTTAAAGGCTAGAGTATACAAATGAGTTTTAAGGTGAGACTTAAATGCTTCTACTGAGGTGGCATCTTGAACTGTTACCGGGAGGGCATTCCAGAGTACTGGAGCCCGAACGGAAAACGCTCTATAGCCCGCAGACTTTTTTTGGGCTTTGGGAATCACTAATAAGCGGGAGTCCTTTGAACGCAGATTTCTTGCCGGGACATATGGTACAATACAATCGGCAAGATAGGATGGAGCTAGACCGTGTAGTATTTTATACGTAAGTAGTAAAACCTTAAAGTCACATCTTAAGTGCACAGGAAGCCAGTGCAGGTGAGCCAGATGAGTAAGATTATCTTGAAAATGAATGGATGGTTGAAATAAATTCAGAATATTTATCATGGTTCTTCTTCTTTGTACTTTGTAAACACTTTAAGTCTGAATAGTTTCTTTAATTGGATCATATTAGTATATTGTTTTATTTATTTGCTTACTGCATTCCATAATTTAATTCCACATACGGATATACTGAAGGTCTTAAGTCTTGTACGTGAGTACAAATGTTTTAAATTACATTTTTCTCTAAGGTTATATTTCTCCTGTATTATATTGATCAAACAAACTTCAGGTATTTTTATGTAACATACACATTTTCTGTAATTACAACATTATAAAATACACGCTGAGATCATTATCCATGCGTTTGTTACGTCTCGTCTCGATTACTGTAACGTATTATTTTCGGGTCTCCCCATGTCTAGCATTAAAAGATTACAGTTGGTACAAAATGCGGCTGCTAGACTTTTGACAAGAACAAGAAAGTTTGATCACATTACGCCTGTACTGGCTCACCTGCACTGGCTTCCTGTGCACTTAAGATGTGACTTTAAGGTTTTACTACCTACGTATAAAATACTACACGGTCTAGCTCCATCCTATCTTGCCGATTGTATTGTACCATACGTCCCGGCAAGAAATCTGCGTTCAAAGGACTCCGGCTTATTAGTGATTCCCAAAGCCCAAAAAAAGTCTGCGGGCTATAGAGCGTTTTCCGTTCGGGCTCCAGTACTCTGGAATGCCCTCCCGGTAACAGTTCGAGATGCCACCTCAGTAGAAGCATTTAAGTCTCACCTTAAAACTCATTTGTATAGTCTAGCCTTTAAATAGACTCCCTTTTTAGACCAGTTGATCTGCCGTTTCTTTTCTTTTTCTTCTATGTCCCACTCTCCTTTGTGGAGGGAGTCCGGTCCGATCCGGTGGCCATGTACTGCTCGCCTGTGTATCGGCTGGGGACATCTCTGCGCTGCTGATCCGCCTCCGCTTGGGATGGTTTCCTGCTGTCTCCGCTGTGAACAGGACTCTCGCTGCTGTATTGGATCCGCTTTGGACTGGACTCTCGCGACTGTGTTGGATCCATTATGGATTGAACTTTCACAGTATCATGTTAGACCCGCTCCACATCCATTGCTTTCCTCCTCTCCAAGGTTCTCATAGTCATCATTGTCACCGACGTCCCACTGGGTCATTATTGTCACCGATGTCCCACTGGGTGTGAGTTTTCCTTGCCCTTATGTGGGCCTACCGAGGATGTCGTAGTGGTTTGTGCAGCCCTTTGAGACACTAGTGATTTAGGGCTATATAAGTAAACATTGATTGATTGATTGATTGATATTTACAAGATATAATTGACCCTGTTAGACATACACACACACACGCACGCACGCACGCACACACACACACACACACACACACACACACACACACACAGTAAAAATGTTTGGACAACCCGGATCTAGAGGTTACTATAGATTTGTATTAGCTGGCTACCTAGTTGTTACACAGTTGTTAGCCTTGGTGTTGGCACGACATTTATTTTGGGGTTGTCTGTTGAATGTGGAGTGAATGAAGGATGGGTTCTCACTTCTTTGTGAAACGCTTTAAGTGTCGAGAAAAGCGCTATATAAAAATATAATCCATTATTATTATTAACATAGCCAATATACAGTAAATGCCACAAAACATCTCAAGTTTGGCAAACCCAATTCAATTAGTATGTTTGTACAAACAACTTGATATTCTCTGTCATCTACAAACCCTGTTTCCATATGATTTGGGAAATTGTGTTAGATGTAAATATAAACGGAATACAATGATTTGCAAATCATTTTCAACCAATATTCAGTTCAATGTGCTACAAAGACAACATATTTGATGTTCAAACTCATAAACAATTGTTTTTGGCAAATAATCATTAACTTTAGAATTTGATGCCAGCAACACGTGACAAAGAAGTTGGGAAAGGTGGCAATAAATACTGATAAAGTTGAGGAATGCTCATCAAACATTTATTTGGAACATCCCACAGGTGTGCAGGCTAATTGGGAACAGGTGGGTGCCATGATTGGCTATAAAAGCAGCTTCCGTGAAATGCTCAGTCATTCAGAAACAAGGATTGGGAAACGGTCACCACTTTGTGAACAAATGCGTGAGCAAATAGTCAAACCGTTTAAGAACAACATTTCTCAACGGGCTATTGCAAGGAATTTAGAGTTTTTACCATCTACTGTCCGTAATACCATCAAAAGGTTCAGAGAATCTGGAGAAATCACTGCACGTAAGCGATGATATAACAGACCTTCTTCCCTCAGGCGGTACTGCACCAAAAAGCCACATCAGTGTGTAAAGGATATCACCACATGGGCTCAGGAACACTTCAGAAAACCACTGTTAGTAACTACAGTTTGTCGCTACATCTGTAGGTGCAAGTTAAAACTACTATGCAAAGCCAAAGCCATTTATCAACGACACCCAGAAACACCGCCGGCTTGGCTGGGCCCGAGCTCAGCTAAGATGGACTGATGTAAAGTGAGAAAGTGTTCTGTGGTCTGACGAGTCCACATTTCAAATTGTTTTTGGAAATATTCGACATTGTGTCCTCCGGACCAAGGGGGAAGCGAACCATCCAGACTGTTATCGGTGCAAAGTTCAAAAGCCAGCATCTGTGATGGTATGGGGGTGCATTAGTGCCCAAGGCATGGGTAACTTACACATCTGTGAAGGAACCATTAATGCTGAAAGGTACATACAGATTTTGGAAAAAACATATGTTGCCATAGAAGCAACGTTATCATGGACGCCCCTGCTTATTTCAGCAAGACAATGCCAATTCACTTGTTACAACAGCATGGCTTCATAGTAAAAGGGTGCGGGTATTAGACTGTCTTGGCTGTAGTCCAGACCTGTTTCCCATTGAAAATGTGTGGTGCATTATGAAGCCTAAAATACCACAACGGAGACCCCGGATTGTTGAACAACTTAAGCTGTACATAAAACAAGAATGAGAAAAAATTCCACCTGAAAAGCTTCAAAAATGGGTCTCCTCAGTTCCCAAAGGTTTATTGAGTGTTGTTAAAAGAAAAGGTGATGAAACACAGTGGGGAACATGCCCTTTCCCAACTACTTTGGCATGTGTTGCAGCCATGAAATTATAAGTTAATTTTTGTTTGCAAAAAAAAAAAATAAAGTTTATGAGTTTGAACATCAATTATCTTGTCTTTGTAGTGCATTCAGTTGAATATGGGTTGAAAAGGATTTGCAAATCATTGTATTTCGTTTATATTTACATCTAACACAATTTCCCAACTCATATGGAACCGGGGTTTGTACATCAGTGGTCCCTAACCTTTTTTGCACGACGGACCGGTTTAATGTAAGCTTTGATTTCAGGGACCGGCTTTCCACTTGTGCCGGATAAATACAGCAAAAAAAAAGTGCATTAACAATACAACTCACATTAACGCTGAATTAGTGGGAGCCCTGGGCTTGTTACTTTTCAAAGAAATGCAGATGCAAATCAGCTCTTGGCTACAATCTGTCACATTTTTATTTTATAACACAGATAGACACAACATTCACAGGGTGTGCACCGCCTTCCGCCCCATTGTAGCTGAGATAGGCTCCAGCTCCCCCATGACTCCGAAGGAATAAGCGGTATAAATGGATGGATGTTCATTAATGTGAATTGTATCATGTCACAAAGTTATAACAAAAATAACAAATAACAACTTCCGATCAGGAGTTTTATTGTACATCTATGAACCAGCTTGTTGGTGTGTCTAGTGCAGGGGTGCCCATTACGTCGATCGCGAGCTACCAGTCGACCGCGGGGGGTGTGTCAGTCGATCTCCAGCCAGGCTTTTAAAAAAAATAGACCTAAAAATTAGTGATCATCAATCTTCACCAAGACGTCACTTAAATGACATTCACGGTACCGGAGGGTCTTGTGAGATGACGCTGGCTGCTGCAAGATCATTATTATGAAAATATGACCGAGAGGAAGGCGAGAAACACTTTTTATTTCAAGAGACTCTCGCGCCGTACCTTCCGTCAAAACTCTAAAGGCCGACTGCACATTTCCTATCTTCACAATAAAAGCCCTGCTTCATGCTGCCTGCGCTAACTAAATACAGAGTCTCGGAAAACTGGCGTGCACAAGCGATCCCTCAGAAAGCTGGCGTGCACAGCACTTGTGCACGCCAGCTTTCCGAGACTCTTATTTTGTTAGAGCAGGCAGCATGAAGCAGGGCTTTTATTGTGAAGATAGGAAATGTGCAGTCGGCCTTTAGAGTTTTGACGGAAGGGACGGCGCGAAAGTCTGTTGAAATAAAAAGTGTTTCTCGCCTTCCTCTCTGTCATTTTTTCATAATAATGAACTGGCAGCAGCCAGCGTCATCTCACAAGACCCTCGGGTGCCGTGAATGTCAATCAAGCAAGCTACGGAATTCGCCGCCAATGTTTTTCTTGTAAAGTGTATGGAAGCTGGATGAATTAGATGCCAAAAACCAACCACTTTAATGTGGTATTGTACAGAAAGGACAACTTTTTTTCTCCTCCATTTGAAAATGTGGGCGTTATCATCATTACTGTCTGATTCCAATCAATGCAAGTCATCAGAATCAGGTAATACACCAACTTATATTCTTGTCTTTGTGAAAGAAAGACATCTATATGTGTTACACATGCTTGTATTATCATTAAACACATTTAACTTGTTTACAAAAATGTCTCTTTCATAAATAAGTAAATATAAATGATATATATAAATGAGGTAGATCCCCTCGAGTTGGTCAATGGAAAAGTAGCTCGCCTGCAGAAAAAGTGTGGGCACCCCTGGTCTAGTGGGACAGGCGGAATTTAAGTTGGAGAAAATGCAGGAGTTTATAAATGATTTACCGGTAATGTTTCCCTGCGGCCCGGTAGCAGATGCGTCATGGACTGGTTGATTGATTGAGACTTTTATTAGTAGATTGCACAGTACAGTACATATTCCGTACAATTGACCACTAAATGGTAACACCCGAATAATAAGTTTTTCAACTTGTTTAAGTCGGGGTCCACATTAATCAATTCATGGTAGACTGGTGGTTGGGGACCACTGATCTACATGATTAAGCCCAACCAACTCAATTTAAAATGTTTTGAACGCCATTTGACATAGTTATTCTAACTTTCTAAGTCAGTGGTTCTCAAATGGGGGTGTGCGTACACCTGGGGATACTCGAAGGTATGCCAAGGGATAAGTGAGATTTTTTTTAAATATTCTAAAAATAGCAACAATTCAAAAATCCTTTATAAATATATTTATTGAATAATACTTCAATAAAATATGAATGTAAGTTCAATGCAATATTCAGTGTTGAATTTTGCCCACGAACGATGGGCAAAATTCCCCCCAAAGAGGCTTGTCCTCTTTAAGTGAGACATGTAATCCATGTACGCAGAATATGAGTTGATTATCAGAACACCCACAATACTCGGTGGAGAAGATGTAAATATAATTACAGTGGAACCTCCATTTACAAACATAATTAGTTCTTGAACATGATTTGCAAATTGAAGAGTTCATAAAGTGAAGCAGAGTTATTTCTTTAGAGTTACTTTCTGTTGTAAATTGCTTCTATCTACACTTAAGTTAAAATGTAATAGGCACTTATTCGTCTGTTTGATACTTTACATTAGTTTTGGGCGATACTACACATTTGGGTATTGACGGAGATAGATATCTACATATATCCAAATTTTAGAGTTATTTCTTTTTATTCATAGTCATATTTTAAAACAGCTAGTGTTCTTCTATTTGTTCTCTTTCTGTTTGCCCGCAAGTAAACTGTGTGTTAGCCTTGAAGCTTTGGAATGTAGGAAGTTGGAGTTCTCCCTAAAAATCTTATCTTTAGTTGAACAAAGGACCTGTATGTCCCATCTGGGGAGGGTGGGGGGCTGGTTGCGTATTCAAGAAGTAGTGTCTTCCCGTTGGAGTTAAATCAATTTGGGCAATGGGATTGAAAGGTTGTTGTATCTAGATTGGTCTCCCAAAGCTTTGGTAATAAAATATCAAAATGAGCAGCTCTGCCTGGGATTAATTTATAACCAGTTTATGTGTCATCAAAAGAACTTGGGAGAGACCGGCAGTTTAAATTCCCTGGGAGAAAAACTGGTCACAACGCAACAGTATCGATCCAAAAACACATAGATACAGGGACAGTATGTATTTAAAATTTTCCCGGATTATTAAATTATTATTTTTTATCTTTGACAAAACATGGGATAACGGTATAATATCGACATTTAGATGATTTCCTTATTGCCTTTTTATTACATGTAACATCCATCTATCCATCCATTTTCTACCGCTTGTCCCTTTTGGAGTCGTGGGGGGGGGGTGCTGGAGCCAATCTCAGCTGCATTCGGGAGGAAGGCGGTGTATACCCTGGACAAGTTGCCACCTCATGGCAGGGCCAACACAGATAGACAGACAACATTCACACTCACATTCACACACTAGGGCCAATTTAGTGTTGCCAATCAAAGTTTACGAACGCAAAGTTTGTAAACAACAATGTATGCGATGATAAAAAGTATCACTCTAATCATTGAGGTATCGACCATACAATGCTTGTTTTGCCCATTTAATCTAGACCCTTATTGACACCTCGTGGCGAGATGTCCCTATACAGTGGGGCAAAAAAGTATTTAGTCAGCCACCGGTTGTGCAAGTTCTCCCACTTAAAATGATGACAGAGGTCTGTAATTTTCATCATAGGTACACTTCAACTGTGAGAGACAGAATGTGAAAAAACAATCCGGGAATTCACATTGTAGGAGTTTTAAAGAATTTATTTGTAAATTACGGTGGAAAATAAGTATTTGTTTACCATTCAAAGCTCTCACTGATGGAAGGAGGTTTTGGCTCAAAATCTCACGATACATGGCCCCATTCATTCTTTCCTTAACACGGATCAATCATGCTGTCCCCTTAGCAGAAAAACAGCCCCAAAGCATAATGTTTCCACCCCCATGCTTCACAGTAGGTGTGGTGTTCTTGGGATGCAACTCGGTATTCTTCTTCCTCCATACACAACGAGTTGTATTTAGTTTGGCTGAGTAAATACTTTTTTGCCCCACTGTACTTGGTTAGTTTCTACCAACTTCCTTGTTTGACGATTTTAGAAATTTCTATTTGTTACGAATGAGGAGCAGACAAGTTATGTGCTTACCAGCCTTGGAAAAGGTGAGTTTGTAAGTAAACTGTGTTAACTTATTATGTAACTCGTCTTTAAGATGGAACGTTAATTAATTTGACAGTCGGATGGCTATGAAAACACTTAGTAATATTGGAAGTCCACCCAAAGACACTTCACAAGGAATGATATGTAACTCAAAAGATAGATTATTCATACTGAAAATCATACCATGAATTTATTTACGTGGACCCCGACTTAAACAAGTTAAAAAACTTATTCGGGTGTTACCATTTAGGGGTCAATTTTACGGAATATTTACTGAAGTGTGCAATCTACTAATCAATCAATCAATCAATCAATGTTTACTTATATAGCCCTAAATCACTAGTGTCTCAAAGGGCTGCACAAACCACCACGACATCCTCGGTAGGCCCACATAAGGGCAAGGAAAACTCACACCCAGTGGGACATCGGTGACAATAATGACCCAGTGGGACGTCGGTGACAATAATGACTATGAGAACCTTAGAGAGGAGGAAAGCAATGGATGTCGAGCGGGTCTAACATGATACTGTGAAAGTTCAATCCATAATGGATCCAACACAGTCGCGAGAGTCCAGTCCAAAGCGGATCCAACACAGCAGCGAGAGTCCCGTTCACAGCGGAGCCAGCAGGAAACCATCCCAAGCGGAGGCGGATCAGCAGCGCAGAGATGTCCCCAGCCGATACACAGGCAAGCAGTACATGGCCACCGGATCGGACCGGACCCCCTCCACAGGGGAGAGTGGGACATAGAAGAAAAAGAATAAAAGTTTCATTCAATCAATCAATCCAAAAAAAAAAAAAACACCGAGCCGAGCCTTATCACATCTCCGCAGCAGGAGACACTTCCTTCGACATTGGTGGTGCATCAGACCTGGCTAAATATATAATACGTAAAGAGAGGTTTCGTTCTGGTCTTCTTTAGTTTGATGACCAACCACAAAATTAATCAGCCCGGAGGGGAACTTTCATTACCTCCATAAAAAACTTAAATATTAGTGCACACAAAGATTTAGATTTGCTGGCTAAATGGCTTGGATCTCAATCAGCAGAGCAAGCTCAGAGGGGAAGAGTCGCGCACAAACATGAGACCGCAGCAGGTATCAAAATGGTGTGACAGAGGCTAGAAGAGTCATATTGAGCACCGGAAATCATTGAGCATACGTTGCTTAAAAAAACTCGAGAACTTCCCAAATATCTCAAACACAGACATTCAAAGACCGAGAGAGTTTTGGGACATTTTTCTTGAGTCAAATGAATTCTAACCAAGTCTTCTTCATCTTGACACAGCTCATTGCATTACAATGATCCTAATCAAGCTACCACATTGTCTCTAAAAAATGGGTGGGTGCGCCCCCAACATACAAGTGAGAACAAAAGGTGGCTTAACTAGCCTTTTACTTCTTTGTTAACTTCATTTGTAAAGTAGCTAGGGATCCACAATGATCCCAGCTTTGTCTGCAACACCAGGGCCAGCGTTAGCTAATGCCAAACCAAAATCCGCTACACTGCCTTGATACCGAAGTACATGTCAAATTACTTCCTTAATGTAAATGACCGCCACAACCACAACACAAGGGGGAGCTCCATAAACCACGTTAAACCCAGATTTCGATCGAACAAAGGTCTTAACTCATTCTCTTTCTATGCCACATCAATGTGGAATGCACTCCCAACAGGTATAAAAGTAAGTGCATCTCTATATTCCATCAAAACCGCTCTAAAACAACACCTCCAGGCAACTTCAACACTTTACTAATACCCTCCTCCATTCACATCCCATCTCCCCGGATTATAAACAACTCAAATGTACTTCTAATGTATATACTTGTTCTTATGCTATGTGAACTCACTATGTTCTCTGCTGGCTGTACATATCCTACTAAGTAAGACCTACACTGTTTCAATGTCCACATTTCTCTGTTGATGCAATTGTTGATGACTGAAGTTCTGATATCAACCAAAGCTCCTCATCCCACCCCCCGGATTGTAAATAATGTAAATAATTCAATGTACATACTATGATGATTAACTTGTGTGATGACTGTTTTATGTTGATAGTATATTTTTGTACCATGAATTGATTAACGTGGACCCCGACTTAAACAAGTTGAAAAACTTATTCGGGTGTTACCATTTAGTGGTCAATTGTACGGAATATGTACTGTACTGTGCAATCTACTAATAAAAGTATCAATCAATCAATCAATCAATCAAAAAACAACTTCAACATAATTACAGAATGCCAATGTCCATAAAGAAATCTCAAGTGGTGACAGTTCTTAAAGCGAAGTACAATTTCCCCGAAAACCAATCTGAAGATCCAGTTAAAATATAAAACTTTGGAACAATATCCCTATTGTTATTTGGATGACTCCCTTAAAGGCCTACTGAAACCCACTACTACCCACCACACAGTCTGATAGTTTATATATCAATGATGAAATATTAACATTGCAACACATGCCAATACGGCCTTTTTAGTTTACTAAATTGCAATTTTTAAATAGAATTTTGTTTCTTGAAAACGTCGCGTAATGATGACGCGTACGCTTGACGTCACGGGTTGTTAGGAATATGAGCGCTGCGCACACACACACAGCTAAAAGTCGTCTGCTTTAACGGCATAATTACACAGTATTTTGGAGATCTGTGTTGCTGAATCTTTTGCAATTTGTTCAATTAATATTGGAGAAGTCAAAGTAGAAAGACGGAGTTGGGAAGCTTTAGCCTTTAGCCACACAAACACACGGTGATTCCTTGTTTAAAATTCACGGAGGTGAAACTTTACTATGGATCAGATCCCAACCGAATGTCAACCAGCAGGTTTCGGTAAAAAAATTGTGGTTAAAAAGTCACTTTTTACCGGATATCAGCTGAGCTTGTGCCGCCCATAAAGCTGCCGTCGACTTCCCGGAGACACTGCGCGTCAACACACGGCCGTGGACGTACACTTCCGACTATCAGGTACTGTTAAACTCACTAAAACACTAGCAACACAATAGAAAGATAAGGGATTTCCCAGAATTATCCTAGTAAATGTGTCTAAAAACATATGAATCCGTCTCAATGCAATCGCGTTTTTTTTTTTAAACCTTTTTTTTTTTTCTAGTCCGTCGGTATCAATATCCTCAAACACAAATCTTTGATCCTCGCTCAAATAGATGGAGAAATAATAGTTTAATTGGTCCAAATAGCTATTTTTGTTGGAGGCTCCCATTAAAAACAATGTGAATATGTGAGGAGCCCTCAACATGTGACGTCATCGTCTGCGACTTCCGGTAGAGGCAGGGCTTTTCTCTTAGCACCGAAAGTTGCAAACTTTATCTTGGATGTTCTCTACTAAATCCTTTCAGCAAAAATATGGCAATATCGCGAAATGATCAAGTATGAACTCCTCAATATTTGCACCTGGCTCGCTGAAAACAAGCTATCCATACACTTAGGTAAAACGTAATCCATCCAATTTGGGTCCCATATCAAACTTAAGAAGGTCAGTGACTTCACTATAAAAGTGGGTGACATTGTTATCACCAGGAAGGATGAGATCACCTACCTAGGTTCCATTCTAGAGGCTAATCTTTCCTGTGATAAAATGGCAACCAAGGTGATCAAAAAGGTCAACCAAAGAACGAGATTCCTCTACAGAATCTCCTCTCTGGTCAACAAAAGCACCTTGAGGATTCTAGCGGGAACTCTCATTCAACCCTTCTTCGATTACGCTTGCACCTCCTGGTACCCCAGCACCTCCAAAACCCTCAAATCTAGACTCCAAACATCCCAGAATAAGCTAATCCGGTTACTTTTAGACCTCCACCCCAGATCACACCTCAATCCAACCCACTTCTCCAAAGTGGGCTGGCTCAGGGTGGAGGACAGAGTAAAACAACTTGCACTGAGCCTAGGCTATAAAATCCGCTACACCTCCTTGATACCGAAGTACATGTCAAATTACTTCCTTAACGTAAATGACCGCCATAACCACAACACCAGGGGGAGCTCCACAAACCACGTTAAACCCAGATTTCGATCTAACAAAGGTCTTAACTCATTCTCTTTCTATGCCACATCAATGTGGAATGCACTCCCAACAGGTATAAAAGTAAGTGCATCTCTATATTCCTTCAAAACCGCTCTAAAACAACACCTCCAGGCAACTTCAACACTTTACTAATACCCTCCTCCATTCACATCCCATCTCCCCGGATTATAAACAACTCAAATGTACTTCTAATGTATATACTTGTTCTTATGCTATGTGAACTCACTATGTTCTCTGCTGGCTGAACATATCCTACTAAATAAGACCTACACTGTTTCAATGTCCACATTTCTCTGTTGATGCAATTGTTGATGACTGAAGTTCTGATATCAACCAATGTTCCTCATCCCACGCCCCGGATTGTAAATAATGTAAATAATTCAATGTACATACTATGATGATTAACTTGTGTGATGACTGTATTATGTTGATAGTATATATTTGTAGCATGAATTGATTAACGTGGACCCCGACTTAAACAAGTTGAAAAACTTATTCGGGTGTTACCATTTAGTGGTCAATTGTACGGAATATGTACTGTACTGTGCAATCTACTAATAAAAGTATCAATCAATCAATCAATCAAAAAACAACTTCAACATAATTACAGAATGCCAATGTCCATAAAGAAATCTCAAGTGGTGACAGTTCTTAAAGCAAAGTACAATTTCCCCAAAAACCAATCTGAAGATCCATTTAAAATATAAAACTTTGGAACAATATCCCTATTGTTATTTGGATGACTCCCTTAAAGGCCTACTGAAACCCACTACTACCCACCACGCAGTCTGATAGTTTATATATCAACGATGAAATATTAACATTGCAACACATGCCAATACGGCCTTCTTAGTTTACTAAATTGCAATTTTTAAATAGAAATGTTTTTCTTGAAAACGTCGCGTAATGATGACGTGTACGCTTGACGTCACGGGTTGTTAGGAATATGAGCGCTGCGCACACACACAGCAAAAAGTCGTCTGCTTTAACGGCATAATAACACAGTATTTTGGAGATCTGTGTTGCTGAATCTTTTGCAATTTGTTCAATTAATATTGGAGAAGTCAAAGTTGAAAGATGGAGTTGGGAAGCTTTAGCCTTTAGCCACACAAACACACGGTGATTCCTTGTTTAAAATTCACGGAGGTGAAACTTTACTATGGATCAGAGCCGACATGGATCCCAACCGAATGTCAACCAGCAGGTTTCGGTAAAAAAATTGTGGTTAAAAAGTCACTTCTTACCGGATATCAGCTGAGCTTGTGCTGCCCTTACAGCTGCCGTCGACTTCCCGGAGACACTGCGCGTCAACACACGGCCGTGGACGTACACTTCCGACTATCAGGTACTGTTAAACTCAATAAAACACTAGCAACACAATAGAAAGATAAGGGATTTCCCAGAATTATCCTAGTAAATGTATCTAAAAACATATGAATCCGTCCCAATGCAATCGTGTTTTTTTTTTTAAACCTTTTTTTTTTTTCTAGTCCGTCGCTATCAATATCCTCAAACACAAATCTTTGATCCTCGCTCAAATAGATGGAGAAATTATCGTTTAATTGGTCCAAATAGCTATTTTTGTTGGAGGCTCCCATTAAAAACAATGTGAATATGTGAGGAGCCATCAACATGTGACGTCATCGTCTGCGACTTCCGGTAGAGGCAGGGCTTTTTTCCAGTTGCGAACTTTATCGTGGATGTTCTCTACTAAATCCTTTCAGCAAAAATATGGCAATATCGCGAAATGATCAAGTATGACACATAGAATGGACCTGCTATCCCCGTTTAAATAAGAAAATCTCATTTCAGCAGGCCTTTAATGACTTTTAAAACACATCTTAAAACATATTTTTACTCTTTGGCTTTTAAACCAGATTGAGAGTTGTGTGATTTTAGTCAATTTTATTTTCTCTGATGTATTTTAATGTTTTATATTACTGACTCTTCCAGTATGTATGTCTTAACTTCTTTGTGAAACATCTATTGCAGGGGTCGGGAACTTTTTTTGGCTGAGAGAGTCATGAAAGCAGCCAAATATCTTTAAATGTATTTCCGTGAGAGCCATGTAATATTTTTTTAACACTCAATACGACTAAATGTGGCATTTTTAAGTCAGACCAACATTTTTAGAGTATAATAAGTCTTATTATACTCAAAAGACTCCGGCTTATTAGTGATTCCTAGAGCCCCAAAAAAGTCTGCGGGCTATAGAGCGTTTTCCGTTCGGGCTCCAGTACTCTGGAATGCCCTCCCGGTAACAGTTCGAGATGCTACCTCAGTAGAAGCATTTAAGTCTCACCTTAAAACTCATCTGTATACTCTAGCCTTTAAATATACCTCCTTTTTAGACCAGTTGATCTGCCGCTTCTTTTCTTTCTCCTATGCCCCCCCCTCCCTTGTGGAGGGGGTCCGGTCCGATGACCATGGATGAAGTACTGACTGTCCAGAGTCGAGACCCAGGATGGACCGCTCGTCGGGACCCAGGATGGACCGCTCGCCTGTATCGGTTGGGGACATCTCTACGCTGCTGATCCGCCTCCGCTTGAGATGGTCTCTCCTGTGGACGGGACTCCCGCTGCTGTCTTAGATCCACTTGAACTGAACTCTCGCGGCTGTGTTGGAGCCACTATGGATTGAACTTTCACAGTATCATGTTAGACCCGCTCGACATCCATTGCTTTCGGTCCCCTAGAGGGGGGGGGGGTTGCCCACATCTGAGGTCCTCTCCAAGGTTTCTCATAGTCAGCATTGTCACTGGCGTCCCACTGGATGTGAATTCTCCCTGCCCACTGGGTGTGAGTTTTCCTTGCCCTTTTGTGGGTTCTTCCGAGGATGTTGTAGTCGTAATGATTTGTGCAGTCCTTTGAGACATTTGTGATTTGGGGCTACATAAATAAACATTGATTGATTGATTGATTATTATACCACTTATTCTTTTTAATAACATTGTAATTCTGAAGCTAACCAATAATAAATAAAATACTTCTTACCATTAATGCGACTTCTTGAACAAGTGTGGTAGAAAACGGATGAATGGATTAAAATGCATGACAATGTTTTATATTTTGAACGTTATTTTTAACACAGTGATTACCAGCGGAATTATTCATTACTTATCATGTTAAGCAATGTCAGCTAAGATTTATCTGAGAGCCAGATGCAGTCATCAAAAGAGCTACATCTGGCTCTGGAGCTACAGGCTCCCTACCCCTGCTCTATTGTTTTAACAGCCATCCTCTCCAGTAGACGTTTGGTTTTGGTCTACTTATTTTGTTACAGTTACAGGAGCGCTCTGTTGTTTTTAGGAATCTGCTGCAGAAATGTGAGTCTTTGTAACTTTGTTTGAACTAAACTCGCCAGCCACCAGTTGAATAGTTGAGATCAGTAGGTCGTGAGTTCAAACCCCGACCGAGTCATACCAAAAACTATAAAAAATGGGACCCATTACCTCCCTGCTTGGCACTCAGCATGGAGGAATGGAATCGGGGGGTAAATCACCAAAAATTATTCCCGAGCGCGGCCACCGCTGCTGCTCAGAACAAGCTAGTCAAGTTACTTTCAGACCTCCACACCAGATCACACCTCACTCCATCCCACTTCTCCAAAGTGGGCTGGCTCAGGGTGGAGGACAGAGTAAAACAACTTGCACTGAGCCTAGTCTATAAAATGACCGCCATAACCACAACACCAGGGGGAGCTCCCCAAACCACGTTAAACCCAGATTACGATCTAACACCCATTCTCCTTCTATGCCACATCAATGTGAAATGTACTCCCAACAGGTGTAAAAGTAAGTCCATCTCTATCCTCCTTCAAAACCGCACTAAAACAACACCTCGGGGCAACTTCAACCCTTTAATAACACCCTCCCCCCTTCACATCCCATCTCCCCGGATTGTAAATAACCAAATGTAAATCCATCCATCCATTTTTTACCGCTTATTCCCTTTGGGGTCGTGGGGGGCACTGGTGCCTATCTCAGCTACAATCGGGCGGAAGGCGGAAAAAAACACCCTGGACAAGTCGCTACCTCATCGCAGGGCCCAAATGTAAATAACCAAATGAATTTGTAATGTATATACTTGTTTTTATGCATGTGAACTCACTATGTTCTCTGCTGGCTGTACATATCCTACTAAGTCAGACCTACACTGTTTCAATGTTCATTTCTCTGATGATGCAATTGTTGACCAAACCAAAACCAAATCCTCCTCATCCCACCCCCCAGATTGTAAATAATGTAAATAATTCAGCGTATATACTCTGATGATTAAAGGCCTACTGAAATGAGATTTTCTTATTTAAACGGAGATAGCAGGTCCATTCTATGTGTCATACTTGATCATTTCGCGATATTGCCATATTTTTGCTGAAAGGATTTAGTAGAGAACATCGACGATAAAGTTCGCAACTTTTGGTCGCTAATAAAAAAGCCTTGCCTTTACCGGAAGTAGCAGACGATGTGGGCGGGACGTCACCGGTGTGAGGGCTCCTCACATCCTCACATTGTTTATAATGTGAGCCACTAGCAGCAAGAGCTATTCGGACCGAGAAAGCGACAATTTCCCCATTCACGGATGAGGAAAGTTAGAGTGAAGCAAAAAAACAACAACAAAAAACGACCGCTCCAGGCGGCGTTAGTGGGACTGTTTCAGATGTAATTAGACACATTTACTAGGATAATTCTGGAAGATCCCCTATCTGCTTATTGTTTTACTAGTGTTTTAGTGAGATTGTAAAGTCATACCTCAAAGTCGGATGGCTGCAATGAACGCCAGTGTGTCTCAGAGAAGCCAATGCAGGAGCCAAGATCACAGCTGCCTTTTTGAGCTGCAGGAGGAAGTCGCATAATCCGCTGAAGTCTCCGGTGATATCACAATTTTCCCATCCAAAAACTTGCTGGTTGACGTAGAGAAACATGTTCGCTTGACTGCTGTGTGTTAAAGCTTCACAACAAACAAAGAAACATAGGCTATGTTTTGGTGCTAAAGGCAGCTGCAATCCACCGCTTTCCACCAACAGCATTAGTCTTTATAGTCTCCATTATTAATTGAACAAATTGCAAAAGATTCAGCAACACAGATGTCCATATTACTCTGTAATTATGCGATGAAAAGAGACGACTTTTAGCCGTGTGTGGTGCTGAGCTAAAATGTCCCCTCCAACCCGAGACGTCACAAACACCGTCACAAACACAAACCGCGACGTTTTAAACAAGAAACTACGCGGGAAGTTTAAAATTGCAATTTAGTAAACTAAACCGGCCGTATTGGCATGTGTTGCAATGTTAATATTTCATCATTGATATATAAACTATCAGACTGTGTGGTCGGTAGTAAATAAATGATAAATGTGTTGTACTTGTATAGCGCTTTTCTACCTTCAAGGTACTCAAAGCGCTTTGACACTACTTCCACATTTACCCATTCACACACACATTCACACACTGATGGAGGGAGCTGCCATGCAAGGCGCTAACCAGCACCCATCAGGAGCAAGGGTGAAGTGTCTTGCTCAGGACACAACAGACATGACGAGGATGGTACTAGGTGGGGATTGAACCAGGGACCCCCGGGTTCCGTACGGCCACTCTCCCCACTGCGCCACGCCGTAGTGGGTTTCATCCATCCATCCATTTTCTACCGCTTATTCCCTTTTGGGGTCGCTGGCGCCTATCTCAGCTACAATCGGGCGGAAGGCGGGGTACACCCTGGACAAGTCGCCACACAGATAGACAGACCACATTCACACTCACATTCACACACTAGGGCCAATTTAGTGTTGCCAATCAACCTATCCCCAGGTGCATGTCTTTGGAAGTGGGAGGAAGCCGGAGTACCCGGAGGGAACCCACGCATTCACGGGGAGAACATGCAAACTCCACACAGAAAGATCCCGAGCCTGGATTTGAACCCAGGACTGCAGGAACTTTGTATTGTGAGGCAGATGCACTAACCCCTCTGCCACCGTGAAGCCCGTAGTGGATTTCAGTAGGCCTTTAACTTGTGTGATGACTGTATTATGATGATAGTACTGTATAGCGGTATAGCTCGGTTGGTAGAGTGGCCGTGCCAGCAACTTGAGGGTTGCAGGTTCAATTCCCGCTTCCGCCATCCTAGTCACTGCCGTTGTGTCCTTGGGCAAGACACTTTACCCACCTGCTCCCAGTGCCACCCACACTGGTTTAAATGTAACTTAGATATTGGGTTTCACTATGTAAAGCGCTTTGAGTCACTAGAGAAAAGCGCTATATAAATATAATTCACTTCACTATATATTTGTACCATGAATTAATTTAAGTGGACCCCGACTTAAACAAGTTGAAAAACTTATTCGGGTGTTCCCACTTAGTGGTCACTTGTACGGAATATGTACTGTACTGTGCAATCTACTAATAAAAGTTTCAATCAATCAATAATTGAGATTGGTAGGTCGTGAGTCGCACCAAAGACTATAAAGAATGGGACCCATTACCTCTCTGCTTGGCACTCAGCATGTAGGATTGGAATTGGGGGTTAAATCGCAAAAAAAAAAATCCAGAGCGTGGCCACCGCTGCTGCTCACTGCTCCCCTCAGCTCCCATGGGGTGAACAAGGGGATGGGTCAAATGCAGAGGACACATTTCACCACACCTAGCGTGCGTGTGACAATCATTGGTACTTTTGACTTTAATTTAGACGTTCACACTCTATGTTATGTTTTCGCTCCATGTGGAGTAATCCTTCAACCAGAGATGCAGGACATCACAGTGAGGGAGGTGCGTGACGTCATCGGTCAGCTGACACGTTTGTTTTGCTTGCCAGGAGGTCGTCATGATAAAAACACTGAGGCAGGAAAGCAGTACATCACAGCGCATCGTGTAAGGTGAAGGCTCCTCGCCGCCATTACAACACAGCTCGACGTCGTTGGTCCACGACCGTCTCGTCAACTGCTGCCCTTTTTCTTTGCCCACACCGCCATTACCTCCGTTGTCGACTGGGCGACGACTTTGACGCAGTATGCCTTCAGAGAAGTCCTTCAAACAAAGGAGAACATTCGGTAGGGGTTATTAAGAAACACCATTTTAATTGTATTTGTTTGTTTTCTGTCTTTTTCGTCCTATTGGAAGGGAATGAGCGTTTATGTTCATTTGTTGACTCGTTAAAACTGCGTCAAGGATATAACTTAAGACTGATAAAGAGTTAGTTGTCTCGTCACTTTTTTTTTTACCTGTACGACCTATTTACAGACATTTGTATGATTTAAATACAAGTATCAAACTGAGGACTTATTGTTGAATTCCTGTGTTTATTTGGGTTTAGTGGAGCTGCAGGATTGGGGGATGGGACATTTTGAGGAGGAGCAAGAAGTGCCTGACTAAAAATAAGAGTAACAGCTTCATATTTCTGTTTGGTATTAACATGTCAACATAACACTTCTCGAAAGACTGAATTGTTTGTATGTCCACTTGCCTTGCATTCACTGTATTATAATTCTAGGAAAATCGACTTCCGGTTGAACGTCACGTTATTGGTCAGCCTTTTACACAAAGCTGAGCACGTGAAGCTGTGCTTGCAGAAACATGAGGCCACTTGTTCCAACATGTCTGTTCAACTGTTGGTGGTTAGAAGTGGGCGATGCTACATTTTCTCATCCATTTAACATAAAGGATTGCTTAATATTTTTATTGGATAGTAGTCTGTTTATTTCAACTGTTAGTGTTTTCCTTTTCCTTCTTGTGTTATTTATTTCACCCCATATTTGTTCCCATTACCGAAATGAGATTTTTCTTATTTGAACGGGGATAGCAGGTCCATTCTATGTGTCATACTTGATCATTGTGTGATATTGCCATATTTTTGCTGAAAGGATTTAGTAGAGAACATCCACGATAAAGTTCGCAGCTTTTGGTGCTAAGAAAAGCCCTGCTTCTACCGGAAGTCGCAGACCATGACGTCACATGTTGATGGCTCCTCACATATTCACATTGTTTTTAATGGGAGCCTCCAACAAAAAGTGCTATTCGGACCGAGATATCGACAATTTCCCCATTAATTTGAGTGAGGATGAAAGATTCGTGTTTGAGGATATTGATAGTGACGGACTAGAAAAAAAAAGTGATTGCATTGGGATGGATTCCGATGTTTTTAGACACATTTACTAGGTTAATTCTGGGAAATCCCTTATCTTTCTATTGTGTTGCTAGTGTATTAGTGAGTTTAACACTACCTAATAGTCGGAGGTGTGTCTCCACGGGTGTCTTGACACCAATGTTGACGGCAGCTATGGACGGCACAAGCTCAGCTTTTCTCCGGTAATAACTGACTTTTTAAGCACAATTTTCTCACCGAAACCTGCTTGTTGACATGTGGTCGGGATCCATGTTCTCTTGACCGCGCTCTGATCCATAGGAAAGTTTCACCTCCAGGAATTTTAAACAAGGAATCACCATGTGTTTGTGTGGCTAAAGGCTAAAGCTTCCCAACTCCAACTTTCTACTGTGACTTTTCCAATATTAATTTAACAAATTGCAAAAGATTCAGCAGCACAGATGTCCATAAAACTGTATAATTATGCCGTTAAAGCAGACAACATTTAGCTGTGTGTGTGCGCAGCGCTCATACTTCCTAAAAACCTGTGACGTCTTGCGTACACGTCATCATTACACGACGTTTCGAAGACGAAACTCCCGGGAAATTTAAAATTGCAATTTAGTAAACTAAAAAGGCCGTATTGGCATGTGTTGCAATGTTAATATTTCATCATTAATATATAAATTATCAGACTGCGTGGTGGGTAGTCGTGGGTTTCAGTAGGCCTTTAAGTTGGAGTCTTTAATCTCGTTATATGCAAATATAATGACAATAAAGTCCATTCTATTCTAAAAAAAAAGTTCATACAGGGTCAGTATCGCAGATAACAATATTTTTCCAAGGTCAGTGAATGGTTAGTTTGTGGCCTTTTAATCCGTTGATCATGACCAAAATGAGAATAAGAAGGTATTGTTGATATTTTTCTTTTTTCATTTATTTATTTCAGGCAATGACATAAAAATAATAATAAATAAAAAAAAAGTACAAAGTTGAATACACATAATATTAATTGATATAGTGCAAAAGGTAATGTATAGTATGTAATAGAGGATTGTCCAGTTTTGCCTGAAAGGGAGTGGGAAGGTGATCATTTATTTAATCCCACCCGCAGTTCTCCATTCAGTGATTATTCACATGAGTTTCACTGTTACTTTGTTCAAGGATTATAATACAAATGTTGTATCATAGTGGCATTACCACAGGTAATAATAATTATTACACTGTAACAATAATTTGTATCAATAATGTAGGAATAATGAATATACCAACAATGTTAATAGACAAAATACCAACAATGGTAATAGACAAAATACCAACAATGGTAATAGACAACCTAACAATAATGATCAAAGACAACTTGGCAATAATGGTAAGGTAAACAATGAGCACATCATAACACTTTGAGACAGAGTACAACAGCAAGTCAAATGTGTTAACAATAATTATTACACTGTAACCATAATTTGTATCAATATTGTAGGAATGATGATTGTACCGACAATGGTAATAGACAAAATACCAACAATGGTAATAGACAACCTAGCATGTACCACCTGGTGGACCTTGTCAATTAAAATGCTATCACTATCCCCAGCTCATATTAACAGAACACTGGTAGCTCCTCAGTAGTACCTCAATTTACAAGCGTACTTGGTTCTATGACAGATCTCTTAATTTAAAACACTTGCACAACATCTCTGGTTGGAATGAATTTATCCATGCATCCAGCCATCGTCTTCTTTCCCATTGTTAGAAAACAAAGTTATATCGATCATAGGTGCCCATTTAAATTTCTGCCAGTGGGTGCTCTGTCTGTGTGTGTGTGTGTGTGTGTGAGTGTGAGTGTGAGTGTGAGTGTGTGTGTGTGTGTGTGTGTGTGTGTGTGTGTGTGTGTGTGTGTGTGTGTGCGCGTGTGTGTGTTTGTGTGTGTGTGTGTGTGTGTATTAAAAAAAATATATATAGACAAGGGGTCTCCAACTTAATTTACCTGGGGGCCACTGGACGCAGAGTCTGGGTGAGGCTGGGCCGCAAGAAAAGAGCTCTTAAAAAACATGTTGCATACTCCTCAGCATGTCTAATTGTATAATGACGTTTCAAATTGTATTCCTTGTGCACCACAACTTTCTCTGTTCAAATAAGACACGTTGGGGTGCCCCTGTGCTCAACAAAGAAACTATTTCTGGAATTGTCTTTGCTCATCACTAACCCTTATCTTCACTGCAGGCTTTGAAAAAGACTTGTTTGGGTTTGTGGAATATATTTTTGTAGTAAGCCGACGCAATGAGAATAATGTTATGTCCGCAGTGTGTGTCGTTCTGCTTTTCCTTCCGACAGCAACACGGCGGTCGGCGGATAATAGTACCGGGATAGCGAGCGCAAAAAAGTGACGGCTTCCGGAGTGTTATCCGGCGTCATAATAGAAATATATGTAGTGTTCATCGTGTGAGGCAATGCAAATTAAACAATAGGGAAAAAAATAACGGTATGAATTGGTCCAGATTATCGGAGACTGTTATTACTGACGCACAGGTGTCGCGGTGTGACTGCAGCCAGGCACGTAAGAAAACCCTCATCTCCATGGCAATGTCTCTGTCGCTTTCACTCATTTGCCGCTTTTCCACTAACGCAGAGGTAGGCAACCCAGAATGTTGAAAGAGCCATTTAGGAGCCAAGTAACACAGCGCTGTCAAGCGCCATTCATATAAAACTTTCAGGTCGCACTAACGTTAAACTTTCATATTAAGGTGGGGGCCGCAAAATAACGTCTTGCGGGCCGAGTGTCTTAGATCCCTGATACAAACATTCAGCGAAGTTAATATCCCATATGATTTATGGCTTTATTGTTTTGTAAAACGGACCAAACTCCCCACAAAATTAACTACAAGATTGATGTTTCAAAAATTATTTTAAAGACTGAAAGTTGCCATCAATCCCTCGTGGGTGCTCGGGCGCCTATGATGTCGATCCTTAGCTAGAAACTAATTCTAGTGACTCAACAAGATGTTTTAGTCAGATCTTATAGGGTTCAGTGTGACATTTGCTAAGGCAACTAATGGCTGGGATGCTTTTAACTCAAATGTATTATCATTTAAAGCATAGCAATTAGTCGAGAGACAGCTCTCATTTCAAAACACTCTTTAAGTTGAGGTATCATTGTGGTAAGTGCTCAAAAATCCTCTTACCATCTGCATAACTACATGCCAACTCGTCCTAAGTTTTCATTATCTATAGAACCCCCTGTAAAATCAACCAGTGAATGTGTACAGTATAGAATATTGACATTTTTTATTTAAAAGGCTGTAAATGCATTGCAACACATCATGAGATGAGATTGCATTGCAACAACAAATTCCAACATGATCTAGTGTCTGAAATGGATAGTGTCTGCTCACTGGCCTTGTGGTTAAAGTATCCACTCCGATATCGGTCGGTCATGAGTTCAAACCCTGGCCGAGTCATACCAAAGACTATAAAAATGGGACCAATTACCTCCCTGCTTGGCACTCAGCATCGACGGTTGGAATTGGCGGCTAAATCACCAAAATGATTCCTGAGCGTGGCCTACGCTGCTGCTCACTGCTCCCTACACCTCCCAGGAGGTGGAACAAGGGGGTGGGTCAAACGCGGAGGATCATTTCACCACACCTAGTGTGTGTGTGTGTGTGCGTGTGTGCGTGTGTGTGTGTGTGTGTGTGTGTGTGTGTGTGTGTGTGTGTGTGTGTGTGTGTGACTATAAGTGATACTTTAACTTTAATATGTTAAGTAATATGTTCCATGGTATATCGTATCCATCGACAAATCATTAACAAATTCAAATTGTCTAAAACAACATAAAAGCTTCACCCAATCAAACAAACACGCATACCAGGTGTGGGGGGGTTGGGGGCTGGGGGTGGGGCAATCAACAGTTAAAATTTCAAACAATTGCTTGCTATTGATTAGTTCAGTGACTCTCAGACTGTAGTACTTGTTACAGAGGCTCTATCTAGTGGGACGGCAAGTAATCAGTTGATTAAAGTGCAGTGTTTTATATTCCTATATTCAAACACATGTCACTGTTCAAATTAAATGGAATGTCATAGTGACCAAAATAGTAAATGTACTTGTTAAATAGCACCTATGCTTTTTTTTTTAATGAAAATGTAGGCCTACTACTCTACTGTATCCTAATCTTGGTTATTATGGTAATATTTGGATAGCTAAGTTTTGTTTGAGGTGGTACTTGGTGAAAAAAGTTTTCGAACCACTGGAGTAGTTGATTGATTAAAGTAACTGTGAATTACTTTGCTGCAACCAACAGAGGTACTTTGTTTTATTTTTTGAAATTAGTTAAAAAAAAAAAGAATGACAACTACAACTTGGAAATAAAGATTATTTTCATAGGCCCCCACGACTCCAAAAGGGACAAGCGGTAGAAATGGATGGATGGAGGGTTTTGTCACAAAAAATTAATGACGAAAAATAAATTGGTTCCAAATATTTCTTAGTAATAAATCAGGCAACTCAATGAATATATAACAAGCAAAGTGAAGAGCAGGGTGAGAGTATGAAATAACTATCATTTTGGATACTTGGCAATTAAGGAAATTCTCATTACGGTCACAAGTAGGCTGTAGACTATCCCAGCTGAATTTGTGCAAGAGGCAGGGTACACGCGACACTGTTCCTCAGTCATTCACATGGCATACGTACGTGTGCAGGATATGCACATGACGGAGATTTCAAACCAAAACTCCTGACTCTGTGGCATACTTGCTAACCAACAGTGCAGCAGTTAAAAATAAATATATGGTGGTCAGGGCAGCAACTGACAAATTATTTTGATAGTTAGTCGAAGATTATGTTGAAGATGAGTTAACTAATCAGATAATTAAGCGTACACATAATTAATCGCTCAAATTGTTCCATCGACTTTTACATGCAGCTTAAAGGCCTACTGAAATGAGATTTTCTTATTTCAACGGGGATAGCAGGTCCATTCTGTGTGTCATACTTGATCATTTCAAGATATTGCCATATTTTTGCTGAAAGGATTTAGTAGAGAACATCCACGATAAAGTTTGCAACTTTCGGTGCAAAGACAAAAGCCCCGCCTCTACTGGAAGTCGCAGACGATGACGTCACATGTTGATGGCTCCTCACATGTTCACATTGTTTATAATGGGAGCCTCCAACAAAAAGTGCTATTCGGACCGAGAAAACGACAATTTCCCCATTAATTTGAGCGAGGATGAAAGATTCGTGTTTGAGGATATTGATAGCGACAGACTAGAAAAAAAAACGCGATTGGGACGGATTCTGATGTTTTTAAGACACATATAATAGGATAATTCTGGGAAATCCCATATTTTTCTATTGTGTTGCTAGTGTTTTAGTGAGTTAAATAGTACCTGATAGTCGGAAGGGTGTGTCCATGGGTGTCTTGAGGCCAGTGTCTCAGGCGAGTCGACGGCAGCTGCATGGACGACACAAGCTCAGCTTTTCTCCGGTAAGGAGCGACTTTTTAACCACAATTTTCTCACGGAAACCTGCTGGTTGACATTCCGTCTGGATTCATGTTGGCTTGACCGCTCTCTGATCCATAGTAACATTTCACCTCCAGGAATTTTAAACAAATAATCACCGTGTGTTTGTGTGGCCAAAGGCTAAAGCTTCCCATCTCCATCTTTCTACTGTGACTTCTCCAATATTAATTGAACAAATTGCAAAAGATTCAGCAACACAGATCTCCAAAATACTGTGTAATTATGCCGTTTAAGCAGACGACATTTAGCTGTGTGTGTGCGCAGCGCTCATACTTCCTAAAAACCCGTGACGTCTTGCGTACACGTCATCATTACACGACGTTTCCAGGACAAAACTCCCAGGAAATTTAAAATTGCAATTCAGTAAACTAAAAAGGCCGTATTGGCATGTGTTGCAATGTTAATATTTCATCATTGATATATAAACTATCAGACTGCGTGGTGGGTAGTAGTGGGTTTCAGTAGGCCTTTAAGTTATTTTAGGCATGTGCTTACGAACAACAATGACTAATTCATTCATTAGTATGCATTTATAATGTAACTATGCTGCTTATTCAGCTGTTGCAAAACTTAAAATGACTAAAAATGTTGTTTATGTAAAAGAAAGGAAAGGTTAAGTGCTAAAAGAAAACAATGAACGTTGTTTATGTTTTAAAGAAAACTGTTAAATAGCAGCATTGAAAACTAACAACAAAACACAAAATCTTAACTTCCTCAAAAAGAAAAGTATTGTGTGATGCTTAAAAAGCTGCACACTGTTATACTGAGTAATGATCAACTCTTCGCTTCCCTTTTGTCTGTCTGTTCCTAGCCACTGAAACGTGATGACTCTGTTGGCTGCGAAGTAATGTCATGAGAGACAAACATCACCCACTGAGAGCTTCCCTGTTCTTCCACAGTGAACTTAACCTATTTAAGTTGTTATCAAAGGACATTATCCCACATCTCAACAGAAAGATAAACACAAATATTAGATTTAAAAAAAGTTTGTCACAAATAGTGAATGCCTGTAAATCACATGGCATGAATGTAAACATGATGTTTAAGAGTTAGTGAACTTAACCCAGTTCACTATGTCAAGTTGATCTTCAGGTGATTGTGAATTTGTTATCAGACTACCAAACAATGGTGTTGTTGATGTACTGGGTTACATTTGCAGAAAGCCTGAGATGTTGTTTATTTTAGGACCTATTGAGATAGAGTTAAACCCACTCTTAAGGCCTACTGAAATGAGATTTTCTTCTTTAAACGGGGATAGCATGTCCATTCTATGTGTCATACTTGATCATTTCGCGATATAGCCATATTTTTGCTGAAAGGATTTAGTAGAGAATATCGAGGATAATGTTCGGAACTTTTGGTCGCTAATAAAAAACCCTTGCCTGTACCGGAAGTAGCAGACGATGTGTGCGTGACGTCACGGGTTGTAGGGCTCCTCACACCCTCACATTGTTTATAACCATAGCCACCAGCAGCAGGAGCAATTAGGACCGAGAAAGCGACGATTTCCTCATTTAATATGAGCGACGATGAAAGATTCCTGGATGAGGAAAGTTAGAGTGAAGCACTAAAAAAAAGAAAAGGCGACTGCTCCAGGCAGCGGCAGTGGGAGCGATTCAGATGTAATTAGACACATTTTACTAGGATAATTCAGGAATATCCCTTATCTGCTTAATGTGTTAATAGTGTTTTAGTGAGATTTTAAAGTCATACCTAAAAGTCGGAGGGCTGCGGTGAACGCCAGTGTCTATGAGAGAAGCCAATGGAGGAGCCAAGATCACAGCTGCCCTTTTGACAGCTGCAGGAGGAGGTCGCATAGTCCGCTGAAGTCTCTGGTAAGAGTTGACTTAATATCACAATTGGTTGACGTGTGGTAGAGAAACATGTTTGCTTGACCGCTCTGTGTCCACTGCTTTCCACCACCAGCATTGTTCTCTATAGTCTCCATTATTATTTGAACAAATTGCAAAATATTCAGCAACACAATGTCCAAAATACTGTGTAATTAAGCGATGAAAAGAGACATATTTTAGCCGTGAGTAGTGCTGGGCTGAAATGTCCGTTCCAACCACAAGCACGGGTCAACATAAGCGTCATCATTCCGCGACGTTTTCAACAGGATACATCGCGGGAAATTTAAAATTGCAATTTAGTAAACTAAACCGGCCGTATCGGCATGTGTTGCAATGTTAAGATTTCATCAATGATATATAAAAACTATCAGACTGCGTGGTCGTTAGTAGTGGCTTTCAGTAGGCCTTTAGGTCATGTCCACACGAACACGGATGCTTAATAAACGCATACTTATCTTTGTGTTTAGGCCTCTTGTCCACACGCAAACATAAATGTTTGTCCTTAAAAACCCAGACTTTTGCAAACGCTGGCCAAGAGTACAGTTCAAAAACTCTCCGCTCAGAGTCTGCATGTACACGGCACAAACAGAGACTTGTACTTTCCTGATGACGTCACGGTTGTGCGTTGTCATTTCCAAAGCTCAACAACACTGCCTTGCTGCCACACTTTAAGAGGACTTACTGTACATTTGAATACATTTTCACTTTACATCAGGCCTGGGTAATTATTTTGACTCAGGGCCCACATTTAGAGAAAAAAATATGTCTGGGGGCTGGTATATCTATTTTTAGGAACACTAATACAAAACCTCACAATAATGTCTGTCTGATTGAATGCTTAAAACGTTATGACATACCGCCTTAAAAAACAGAATGGAATTTTTTCAATGTGACACACCTTTTCGATTGACATATTTTACAATCACGTAAGACGCAACAAAAATGCAAAAAAACAGTGAAATATGAACGCGAAGGGTATACAATAAACCCACCTAAAATATGATATATCTGATATTTGCTGAATTTCCCCAGGGATCAATAAAGTACTTTCTATTCTATTATACATCACTAAGCTTTAGAACTTTGTTGTGAAAATCTCCTTCCGCGTCTGTGGAAATGCTTCCCGCCAGAACTGCTTGGTGCCTCGTCTGAGGTGCTGTGAGGTTGATTACCATAGGAACTAATTTGATAACCATAGTAACTAATTATATTACCAAAGTAAATGGTATATCATCTATAAGCGCAAATTCCAACCATTGAAATACTTTGTATAGTTCAAGACTTACGGTCATTTGAAAACTTCACTGCACATCATATTTGCAGCTACACTTTCCATCTTAAAGACCAACATTTTATTTGGGAATGTCCGGCGGGCCAGATTGAAAAGCTCAACGGGCCGCATGTGGCCCCGGGCCTTAATTTTTCCAGGTCTGCTCTACATTGACAAAAAATATGCATCAAAATGGGCTTTGCGACGATCACAACTTTGACAAGCTAGACTTTGTGTCATAAGAAAGGTGCATTATTACTCCATGTTTTGGATCCTTGTTGAACAACAGATCATGAAGTTAACTTATGTGTGTTGGTTCCATCTTGCCAGTTTTGTGGAAAGTTAATCAGTTTGGAGTGCACAAATGCAGCATGAAGAGGTTTGTGTACACTTTATTATTCGCCTTTTGATATACCTGCTTCATTATCTTTCATCTCATTCGTATTTGTTTCGGGAGTCCGAATTAACCCTTCCTTGGCTATCTTTAATAAATCTCAGCTTCTTTTTTTGTACCATCGATGCACTTCGAAATGTTCTGTTCTTTTAATTTGTGAAGCAAATATACAGCCTCTTCATTACAATCGCTGCTATGTTTTGATTGAATGGTATTTGCTTCCGGGTTATATCCCGCGCGTTGAGACGGGCGCATCCGCGACATGAAGGGTCATTTCATACACTCTAACTCGAGAGATCTGGTTTCCAAACACATAATCCAGGTTTGTTAGTCCGATTTTTTAAAAACAGAACACAATCAGATTAAGATGTTTCCACGGGTTGAAGAAGTCTTATTTAGATCTATTTGAGAAATCGGACTAATTTAGTGCATAGACACATACTGAGTGACAGCCATGTTGACCAATCAGAATGGTGAGCCTTTTGTTTCTTTGTCTCTCGCTTCAAACAGGGAGAAAGAGATCTCACTCTGTGCATCGCTCTTAGAACGTGAGCACATTTATTTAACAATAGAATTAGCCTCCCTACTCGTGACAAGTCGCCAGTTAAGAGTGACGCGAAGTTACAAAAAATAGGAGGAATAAAAATAATTACAAAGCCAAATGTTATGTTGTGGAAATATTTGAGCTTGAAATCAAATGGGCATTATGAGCCCATCGACACAGACTAATGCGCGAGAATGCCATGAACACAGAATTGAAATAAAAAAAAAAAGACAATCCGTCCAAGTTTTTCCAACTGGAAAATAAAATGCGCTTTAAGATGTTTTATATTTAAGGTTTAATTTTTGTCGAAGCGGCTGACGAGCTGTGGTCGCAAGGTAGTTGGTGCCTGTCGTGGCTGTAATCCTAGAACCCGTTGGTGGACACTAGCGGTGAGGGATGCCGTCAAGCTGAAGGAGTCCTATCGGGTTCTTTTGGCTCATTAGACTCCGGAAGCAGCGGACAGGTACCGACAGGACAAGCTGTGTGCGGCTTCAGCGGTCACGGAGACAAAAACTCGGACATGGGAAGAGTTCGGAGAAGCCATGGAAAACGACTTCCGGACGGCTTTGAAGTGATTATGGACCACCATCCGCCGCCTCAGGAAGGGGAAGCAGTGCACTGTCAACACTGTGTATGGTGCGGATGGTGTTCTGCTGACCTCGACTGCGGATGTTGTGGATCGGTGGAAGGAATACTTCGAAGACCTCCTCAATCCCACCAACACGTCTTCCTATGAAGAAGCAGTGCCTGGGGAATCTGTGGTGGGCTCTCCCATTTCTTGGGCTGAGGTTGCTGAGGTAGTTTAAAAGCTCCTCGGTGGCAAGGCCCCAGGGGTGGATGAGATCCGCCCGGAGTTCCTTAAGGCTCTGGATGCTGTGGGGCTGTTTTGGTTGACAAGACTCTGCACCATCGCGTGGACATCGGGGGCGGTACCTCTGGATTGGCAGACCGGGATGGTGGTCCCTCTCTTTAAAAAGGGGGACCGCAGGGTGTGTTCCAACTATCGTGGGATCACACTCCTCAGCCTTCCCGGTAAGGTTTATTCAGGTGTACTGGAGAGGAGGCTACGCCGGATAGTCGACCCTCGGATTCATGAAGAACAGTGTGGTTTTCGTCCTGGTCGTGGAACTGTGGACCAGCTCTATACTCTCGACAGGGTCCTTGAGGGTGCATGGGAGTTTGCCCAACCAGTCTACATGTGTTTTGTAAACTTGGAGTAGGCCTTCAACCGTGTCCCTCGGGAAGTCCTGTGGGGAGTGCTCAGAGAGTATGGGGTATCGGACTGTCTGATTGTGGCGATCCGTTCCCTGTACGATCAGTGTCAGAGCTTGGTCCGCATTGCCGGCAGTAAGTCGGACACATTTCCAGTGAGGGTTGGACTCCGCCAAAGCTGGCCTTTGTCACCGACTCTGTTCATAACTTTTATGGACAGAGTTTCTAGGTGCAGTTAGGGCGTTGAGGGGATCCGATTTGGTGGCTGCAGGATTAAGTCTCTGCTTTTTGCAGATGATGTGGTCCTGATGGCTTTATCTGGCCAGGATCTTCAGCTCTCACTGGATCGGTTCGCAGGAGAGTGTGAAGCGATGGGGATGAGAATCAGCACCTCCAAGTCCGAGTCCATGGATCTCGCCATCTCCGGGTTGGGGAGGAGACCCTGCCCCAAGTGGAGGAGTTCAAGTACCTAGGAGTGTTGTTCACGAATGAGGGAAGAGTGGATCGTGAGGTCGACAGGCGGATCAGTGCGGCGTCTTCAGTAATGCGGACGCTGTACCGATCCGTTGTTGTGAAGAAGGAGCTGAGCCGAAAGGCAAAGCTCTCAATTTACCGGTCGATCTACGTTCCCATCCTCACCTATGGTCATGAGCTTTGGGTCATGACCGAAAAGACAAGATCACGGGTACAAGCGGCCGTAATGAGTTTCCTCCGCTGGGTGGTGGGGCTCTCCCTTAGAGATAGGGTGAGAAGCTCTGCCATCCGGGAGGAGCTCAAAGTAAAGCCGCTGCTCCTCCACATCGAGAGAAGCCAGGTGAGGTGGTTCTGGCATCTGATCAGGATGCCACCTGAACGCCTCCCTAGGGAGGTGTATAGAGCACGTCCAACTGGTAGGAGACCACGGGGAAGACCCAGGAAATGTTGGGAAGACTCTCTCCCTGCTGGCCTGGGGATCCCCCGGGAAGAGCTGAACGAAGTGGCTGGGGAGAGGAAGATCTGGGCTTCCCTGCTTAGGCTGCTGCCCCCGCGACCCGACCTCAGATAAGCGGAAGAAGATGGATGGATGGGTTTAATTTTTGCCTTTAGAATTGAACGTTCATTCTATTTTCGTGTTTGTTTTTAATTTAAGATAACAAAGTTATCCAATTACATTACAATGGCAAACAATTCTACAGTAATGACGAATAATTGTGTACATCCTTTTAAATGGTTACTTGCATTTTTACTATATATTATGATTACATTGTATAGAATGTTAAGATTGTCTTCAGTTTAGTCTGTCTGCATAAAGCCAAATATTTTTTAAATAAATAATCACACATTGCAATTTAGGAAAGAAAAATTGCAATTAAGTTCTTTCTCAAAATCGTGCAGCCCTAGTAGCTGCCTGGTGTGGACTTATGTGGCTGTCTTTAAAATAAATGTGGTGGAGTGGTCATTTGTTTTAGGTGAACCCAAGTGGTCACAATATTTCAATCAGTGATGTAGTTTAATGATGTGGACACGTCTGTGACTGGATTCTTTCTAATATGTTCTACCTTGGGAACCTAGTTTGTTAGTCGTATGCAATTCTAATCATTCGATACTTGTTTATATTGACAAATGTGATGTTGTAGACTGCAATATTGTTCAATTAAGGACTTGTGTCTAACTTCTGTGCTTAACTGTTGTGTAATTGCTAGCTCGCAGTAGCTTATCGACTATCATGTTTACCTTTTGGAAATGACTTGATAAAAGAAAAGACCAACCATGTGTCCTTACTTGAGGACATTAGATGTTAACTGGCTTCCCAGCTTTCCTCATTAAACACGCTGCAGGACTGCTTATATTACTGATGGAAAGTTGCAAACAGTGCCACATAATAATTGTATTATCCGTACATGTCGTCTAGATCAGTGGTTCTCAAATGGGGGTACTTGAAGGTATGCCAAGGGGTACGTCAGATTTTTTTTAGAAATATTCTAAAGATAGCAACAATTCAAAAATCCTTTATAAATATATTTATTGAATAATACTTAAACAAAATATGAATGTAAGTTCATAAACTGTGAAAAGAAATGCAACAATGCAATATTCAGTGTTGACAGCTAGATTTTTTTGTGGACATGCTCCATAAATATTGATGTTAAAGATTTATTTTTTTGAGAAGAAATGTTTAGAATTAAGTTGATGAATCCAGATGGATCTCTATTACAATCCCCAAAGAGGGCACTTTAAGTTGATGATTACTTCTATGTGTAGAAATCTTTATTTATAATTGAATCACTTGTTTTCTATTACAATCCCCAAAGAGGGCACTTTAAGTTGATGATTACTTCTATGTGTAGAAATCTGTATTTATAATTGAATCACTTGTTTATTTTTCAACAAGTTTTTAGTTATTTTTACATCTTTTTTTCCAAATGGTTCAAGAAAGACCACTACAAATGTGCAATAGTTTGCAGTCTTATACAATTTAATAAATCAGAAACTGATGACATAGTGCTGTATTTTACTTCTTTATCTCTTTTTTCAACCAAAAATGCTTTGCTCTGATTAGGGGGTACTTGAATTAAAAAAATTTTCACAGGGGGTACATCACTGAAAAAAGGTTGAGAACCACTGGTTTAGATCAATTTCACCTAGTGGGTCGGGACTCAAAAGTGGGTTGAAGACCCATCTGGGTGTGTCGTGGACAGCTAGTCCGAAAAGACATCCCTCCATCAAAGGTCTATACTGTTTATTTTTTTTATTACGTGTGAGCTAGAGTCTATCCCAGACTTGGTGTGAAAGGCTCCACAGGTAAATGTTGGTCCGAGGATAAGGCCAGTTGGAAACAACTGGACTATATCCAGCACTACACTACGCATTTCTTTGTCTGCTTATTTGATTTTTGAGCTGCACAAGTTAAACATCTGCTTGTTTGTATCCTTATAGATCAGAGAGTAGAAGATGTCCGGCTGATCCGGGAGCAGCACCCTAACAAGATACCCGTGAGTATTCCTGCGTCCTTTCCAGCAGTGACCAATTAACCCATGGAGGCAAAGTGGACATGTTGTCACACTGTGCATGCAGTCACATGACCAACATGAGTGAGCAAGAGCAGCACAAGGTGTAAAATGCAGTAGTGTATTTGTATTTGTACAGCAATTCCAGTTGAGTACTTGTCTAGTTTGTTGCTTTTACCAAAGTATATATTATCAGTAGAAGCATCAGTGTGTGTAGGAGAACTATGACCAAGACAAACCTATTAAAGTTAAAGTACCAATGATTGTCACACACACACTAGATGTGGCGAAATTATTCTCTGCATTTGACCCATCACCCTTGATCACCCCCTTATACTGTTTGATACAACAAACAAAAGCCCTTCGTTTGAAAGTGCAGGAAACATCGACATACACCAGACCACATTAAGGGCCTAGGGCCTTATGTAACAGTTCCGTGGCTTTCCTACTAAAAATAGATTTAAGTTCAAATCCAGAAATCATTGGACGCAAGTATAAAAGTTCAGATGTATTAAAAGGTTTGCACGCTCTAATCCAAGTACATTTCTTTTTTACATCGCAATCAACTTGAAATTTATTGAAGATGTGCCTGGCTTGGCACGCCCAGACCCCGATTGATCGAGTCTTGTCCAAGCACAGGCAGGATTGCAAGAATGGACAATGAAGGTGAAGGCAAAAGTGTGAGCAGTGTCCTGACCAGATATCTAGATCCCTAGTTTGATTGTTGTAAAATGTTCTTTATCACATTGTTTACTTTCACAAGTCCATCAAAGATTTGATTCATTTATGATGGCTCAGGTGTGATTCACTACAACCTAACAGTATCGATATATATATGCCGGGTAAGAATACACTTGGACATAATATGGACTATACACAAATGCTTTTTATGAAAATGTAATTTTGTTTATAACTTATATGCAATCTGTTGTTTCCCTAATTTTTGTTGTTGTACATGGATGAGGGTGTGTGTTGCTGAGCCCACTTTGACATTGTCTGGATTGGACCTGGTTTTAAAAACCTTTTAGACAAGTCTAATTCCATTAACAACCTGGTCTGATGAAGATAAGGTTATTTATTTTTTTATTTTTTTTAATAAAATAAAATGAGGTAAAAAAAAAGGAAAACAGTGACATTTTTTTGGGGATAAAAAAGAAAGTAAAATCATATAAAACAATTACATAAAAAATAGTAATTAATGATAGGGTTAGTGGACCGGCGACACACACAATCATGTGTGTTTCAGGGACTATGTCCCTTGCAGACTGTGTTATATATGTTGTGGGAACCAGCATTTTGGTAGCAGAAAGAAACAACCCTTTTTTGTGTGAGTGGGTGTGGCTGGGTGTGAACGGGGGAGGGAGGGGTTTTCTTTGGGGGGTTGATGCACTGATGGAAAGTGTATTTTGTGTGTTTTTGTGTTGATTTAATAAAAAATAAAAAAAAGTTAAAAAAAAAAAGAAAAAAGAATACACTTCCAGGTCAGAGGTGACTATGACGTAATATATGCGCATGCATACTAGGTCGCCTTGCACACGCTGACGGTGGGGAGAGGGGTCTTAAACCAAAGCTTAAACGATGGCATTGTGTGTGTGTGTGTGTGTGTGTGTGTGTGGACAGGGATAAGGTTATAGGTGGGTTATACCTTTTATAACCTTGGTCGTGTTAGGCCCCAGTTTACACTAAGCCGGCGAAGGTTATCCAGGGTAAATCCCACCTCACCTTTTCCTTGTCTACACACATAGGGACGGCGTGGCGCAGTGGGAGAGTGGCCGTGCGCAACCCGAGGGTCACTGGTTCAAATCCCACCTAGAACCAACCTCGTCACATCCGTTTTGTCCTGAGCAAGACACTTCACCCTTGCTCCTGATGGGTGCCGGTTGGCGCCTTGCATGGCAGCTCCCTCCATCAGCGTGTGAATGTGAATGGGTAAATGTGGAAGTAGTGTCAAAGCGCTTTGAGTACCTTGAAGGTAGAAAAGCGCTATACAAGTACAACCCATTTACCCATTTATACACAATGATCGTCTAAGACCCCCTCCCCCCTCCGTCAGCCGGGGCAACGCGACCCAATACGCAAGTCATGGTCACCTCCAGTGTTGCTTTGTGTGCAAGTTCTTATATTTAACTTATCTGAACAATATCCAGTGGTGTTGTATTTCATTGAACTGGAATCCAGTGTGCTGTGGGGCCCAATTGTAGTGAATCACACCTGAGCCATCATAAATTAATCAAATCTTTATTGGACACGTGATAGGTACACTATGTGACAAATAACATTTTACAACAATCAATCGTGCTTGGTGACTTGATATACTCTGGACCTGGACCTGGAGTCCGCGACATACATGGCGGACAATGACTGATACAGTCTGCTTTGCCAGTCCAAATGCATTCGATGTTTTCCGTAGTCTTCTCTCGACTGCCAGGTAATACAAAGCATATTTTATCACATCCCTGGGAGCTCACATTCTCGTTGTCTTTCCTTCGACAAATGGACAAAGTTTTTCAGTAAGTAGAATTACAGCTGACCTGGACATTGTAAAGTTATCTTGCCGTCTGAGATGTGTTGTATCCGAAATAGCTGCAATCACGTATTCTTAAGGTATTCATGTGTGATTTCCGCAAGCGTCTTTACAGATGGAAGGAGAAACACGGGCATGTCTGGATGACTCGCCTCCATATTTCCAGTGGTTAGCTCCGAGTTATGAAACCGCTTTATTATAAAGCTGGCTTTGGCGTGTTCTTTATGACGTCACTTCCTGTGTTGGCACGGTCTTTCTGGCGTCACTTCCTCTCCAACCTCAGTTTGTAAACGATCAATAAATCCATACAAAGTGAAGCGCCGGAGATTCAAGAAATACACAGCGCACTTACCTGTGTAAAAAAAATTATCCGAGGAGGGTAACCTTAAACGCTGGTTTAGTGTGGCTGAAACGGGGCTTAGGCTAAATAATTATTCATTTAAGGGGTTATCCGGCTTAGTGTAGCGGCAACCTTAATATATTTTCTCCTTGTCCGTAATTTCTATAGGTTATAAAAAAGATCAATAATTATCTATAACAACCATTATACAACACTTATCGGTATAACGTGATACAGTTTTCAGCCATATTGCCCAGCCTTACTATTACTTAGAAAAACATAGAAAGTGGAGTAAAAACGCAAACCGATTTAATGTAAAAATAAAAACTTAAAACGTTGATACTAATAAGATGACATGCAGGCTGTTTTTTTTTTTCTGGGAAAAAAATCTATTATCAAAATGTTCCCTGCATCTTTTGATTTTTAGTGGAAAAGTTTGAACCCCCCCCTGCTGTAATATGCTTTATTAGCAGTTATTACACACATTTTAAAGGATGAAATGTGCTAATCAATGACAATGAAAGACGCAGGCTATGGTTTATAAGTTACAATTTAGTCTCATCACGTCGTACACGTGTGCTGTGTAGGGTTGTACGGTATACCGGTATTAGTATAGTACCGCGATACTAATGAATCATATTCGGTACTATACCGCCTCTGAAAAGTACCACTCAGGAAATATGTCTCTGGACACATGAGGACTTTGCATATGACCAATGTATGATCCTGTATTGATGCTTAAAATTTGTGCTATCATCCAAAACTAATATAAAGTATCAAACAACAGAAGAATAAGTGATTACTACATTTTAACAGAAGTGTAGATAGAACATGTTAAAAGAGAAAGTAAGCAGATATTAACAGTAAATGAATAAGTAGATTAATAATTCATTTTCTACCACTTAATAATTTTGACAAAATAATAGAATGGAAAATGACACAATATGTTATTGCATATGTCAGCAGCTAAATTAGGAGCCTTTGTTTGTTTACTTACTACTAAAAGACAAGTTGTCTTGTATGTTCACTATTTTATTTAGGGACAAACTTGCAATAAAAAATATATGTTTATTGTACCCTAAAAAATGTTGTTCAAATAAAGCGAATAATAAAACATTTTGTGGTCCCCTTTATTTAGAGAGTACCGAAAAGTATCTAAATAATTTTGGTACCGGTACCAAAATACTGGTATCGGAACAACACAAGTGTTGTGTTATTGTTGTACTTTTCAAGTATTCACACGTTTACCATGTAGGGTGAATCAGGGGCAGATTTCCCACAAAATAAGATTTGACACTGTAGAATAGAGCAGTGGTTCTCAAGCTTTTCTCACCAAATGCCACCTCAGGAAACACTATTGGCACTCCATGCACCACCTTCATGACCAAAATTACAACACAGTAGCGTAGTAGACCTAATTATTAATTACAAACAATTTATTTAACAGGTACATTTAATATTTTTGGCCAGTGTAGCATTACATATGATCATTAACAATGATACTCCATGTAGCGTACATGTTTACAGACCTCTACCACTAAAACGAGCGTGCGTACCACTACCACAGTTATAAGAATCCCTGGACTTGAGTGTTAAATGGTTGATGTCATCGTTGTGCACGTCTTGTGTCCCGCAGGTGATCATTGAACGCTATAAAGGAGAGAAACAACTTCCTATCCTGGACAAGACCAAGTTCTTAGTGCCAGATCACGTCAACATGAGCGAACTGATCAAGATCATCAGGTAAGCTCCTCTGGTCCACGCTCACACACAAGTCACGCGGTCTGTCTCTCACCATGTCCAATCCTGACCACCAGGAGGCGCCTCCAGCTCAATTCCAACCAGGCGTTCTTCCTGCTGGTCAACGGCCACAGCATGGTGTCCGTGTCGTCCGCCATATTGGAGGTTTACGAGCGAGAGCGGGACCAAGATGGCTTCCTCTACATGGTGTATGCCTCCCAGGAGACCTTTGGTGCCGCTTCTTCCCTCCAGTGATCAAACTTCCTTTTCCTCGTCCTTCTTCCCGGCCAGCAATTGGACAATTTTAGTTTTTAGCTCCTCTAGGTGTTCTTTCCCTCGTAATAACCTCGTTTTGTCGCCACCGACTAAGGTCATGTCCACACCAACACGGATACTTAATAAACACACACTTATCTGTGTTTAGGCCTCTTCTCCACACCACATGCATACTTTTGGTTTTCCAAACGCTGGACAAAGTGTAGAGCAGGGGTCGGCAACCCGCGGCTCCTTGGCCACTCTGATGTGACTCAGCTGCATAATCGCCGACCCCCTGATTTTTACGGAGGGATTCCGGATTTCGGTGCCTCTCCCGGACATCACTCGGGGTCAACATTCTCCGATTTTCACTCGGACTACAATATTGAGGGCGTGCCGTGATGGATTTACTTTTAACGTCCTCTACAACATGCCATCGCGCCCGCCTTTACGCCATGCTATGCTATGCTATGCTATGCTATACTAGCCGCGTGCCGACCGGAAGCATGCATTTCGCTGCTTCTATCGTCACACGTACGAGATTGCAAGGCACACTGGGTGATACAGGTTACACTGAAGGTTGTTATATAAACAACTTTAACATAGCTCGGTTGGTAGAGTGACCGTGTCAGCAACTTGAGGGTTGCAGATTCGATTCCCGCTTCCGCCAATCTAGTCACTGCCGTTGTGTCCTTGGGTAAGACACTTTACCCACCTGCCCCCAGTGCCAACCACACTGGTTTAAATGTAACTTAGATATTGGGTGTCACTATGTAAAGCGCTTTGAGTCACTTGAGAAAAGCGCTATATAAATATAATTCACTTCACTTCATCTTACTAATATGCGCCACACTGTGAACCCAAACCAAACAAGAACGACAAACACATTTCGGGAGAACATCCCGAACAACGCAACATAACAATATAACAATGTAATATAACAACATAACAATTACCCAGAATCCCGTGCATCCATGACGGGGTTTGGTGCTAGCGGGGGTGTATAATATAGTCTGGAAGAGTCATGGATGCACAGGATTCTGGGTAAATGTTATGTTGCGTTTATAATGTGTTACTGTAAGGAACTATCTCTCCCTTAGAGATAGGGGGAGAAGCTCTGCCATCCAGGAGGAACTCAAAGTAAAGCAGCGGCTTTACTACAATGTAATCATAATATATAGTAAAAATGCAAGTAACCATTTAAAAGGATATACACAATTATTTGTCATTACTGTAGAATTGTTTGCCATTGTAATGTAATTGGATAACTTTGTTATCTTAAATTAAAAACAAACACGAAAATAGAATGAACTTTCAATTCTAAAGGCAAAAATTAAACCCATCCATCCATCTGCTTCCGCTTATCCGAGGTCGGGTCGCGGGGGCAGCAGCCTAAGCAGGGAAGCCCAGATCTTCCTCTCCCCAGCCACTTCGTCCAGCTTCGTTTAGCTCTTCCCGGGGGATCCCCAGGCCAGCAGGGAGAGAGTCTTCCCAACATTTCCTGGGTCTTCCCCGTGGTCTCCTACCGGTTGGACGTGCTCTATACACCTCCCTAGTCTTGTTCACGAGTGAGGGAAGAGTGGATCGTGAGATCGACAGGCGGATCGGTGCGGCGTCTTCAGTAATGCGGACGTTGTACCGATCCGTTGTGGTGAAGAAGGAGCTGAGCCGGAAGGCAAAGCTCTCAATTTACCGGTCGATCTACGTTCCCATCCTCACCTATGGTCATGAGCTTTGGGTCATGACCGAAAGGATAAGATCACGGGTACAAGCGGCCGAAATGAGTTTCCTCCGCCGTGTGGCGGGGCTCTCCCTTAGAGATAGGGTGAGAAGCTCTGCCATCCGGGAGGAACTCAAAGTAAAGCCGCTGCTCCTTCACATCGAGAGGAGCCAGATGAGGTGGTTCGGGCATCTGGTCAGGATGCCACCCGAACACCTCCCTAGGGAGGTGTTTAGGGCACGTCCAACCGGTAGGAGGCCACGGGGAAGACCCAGGACACGTTGGGAAGACTATGTCTCCCGGCTGGCCTGGGAACGCCTCGGGATCCCCCGGGAAGAGCTAGACGAAGTGGCTGGGGAAAGGGAAGTCTGGGTTTCCCTGCTTAGGCTGTTGCCCCCGCGACCCGACCTCAGATAAGCGGAAGAAGATGGATGGATGGATGGATGTAAGGATGTTTTCCCGAAATGTGTTTGTCATTCTTGTTTGGTGTGGGTTCACAGTGTGGCGCATATCAGTAAGAGTGTTAAAGTTGTTTATATCACAACTCTATCACCCAGTATGCCTTGCAATCTCGTACGTGTATCTGCAAAAGCCACATCCAACATGATACTGAACTGGCAAGCTGTACATGTTGTAGAAGGCGTCAAAGGCAATGGCTTCATAGCACGCCCTCATTATTGTTATCTGGGTGACCACCAGCAGATATTCGCGAGAATGGGTGCGGCTCCTATCGTCTTCTTTATTTTGTGAAATGGGTCAAAATGGCTCTTTGAGTGGTGAAGGTTGCCGACCCCTGTTGTAGAAGCATCCAAAAGAGATGACATCACAGTTGTGCGTTTTTTTTTTTTTGAAACTGCACTTGTGTGGATGGAGATAGTTTGATCCCCAAATATGTGTTCATGTTGGTGTGGCCATGGTCTTACCGCTTAAAGACAAAGTAGAGCTCCTTCTCACAGGTTGTGGTTTTTTCTTTTAAGGGTTCTGCTGGTGTTTTTGTGACATTAGTTCCATCTTCCCGTCTGTTGCCATGGCAGCAAACTATGTGGTCATCAAAGTGGCGCCGCTCCACCACCTTTTCTATGCTTCCACTTGCAGCAGTCGCTGAACAAAGCAAAGTGTGTGCTTCGACACGCATGAAGAAAAGATTCAAGCACATGTGATGTTTCCGTTCATGTTGACACAAAACGTGGTGGTAGCTTGTAGGCCGATACAGGTGTGCCTTAAAGTGGATTAGATGTGTGATTGTATAGAACACAACACCATAGAAGTATTGCGTGTTACCGATATTTACTGTCAAAAATAGCAACATGTGTGTCGTCGTCCACCCTCAGGTCCAAATATGGTCACTCAAGGCTCCAAAAAGTCAATATTCACTTTTTGAAAGGTTAGGATATGTGATCCAACCAATCCTTTTTGGTTGTTTTTTTAGTATTTTTAAGACGTTTGTTGAAGTTGTTGTACTGCTTAGAATGATTTAGTTTCTTTAAGTGAGGAAAGAAGAGGGATTGTATGAACACATGTATGTGTGCTGACTTTGGCCCGCAGGGTTGATTTCCGGGTGCTGCTGCCTGCGGTCAGTAGGAAACTTCACTGTTGCTGCACATCCTGTGTGTGTGTGTGTGTGTGTTTCTTTTTTAATGTTGTACAGAGCGAGTTGCGGCTGCCTATATTGTAGCATTCGATCATTTAGATTGTTTTATTTAACTTTGTTTTTTCATCTGATTGTGCAACACCGTCAATGATACATCGGACAAGTCCAAGCCACTGTGTGTTGCTGTTTGCGTTGTCTTCCAGCCCCTCACGTTCACGCTGAGCAATAGCCATGTAGTAATTATGTTGGTATTTTGTTAACAATAAAAGGTACAAAAATGTTTTGTTTTTTTCTGTCCATTCATGTTTTTCTACACTTCCACACATGTAAGAGTGCAATTGTCCACTTAAAATAAAAGATACAACTTGTAAAGATTTACAGTTAAACTTACATTGAGAGGACGGTACATTCATACTATTAAACTGTACGTTGACTACTCTTAAAAGTTGTAACAAGTTTCAAGTTTTCTGTCCTTTCAGAAGATATAATAAAGTAGTCTCTCCTTTGAGGCACACATTAAAGGCGTTACTAAAACGGCCTTCTTTCATCTCCGTAATATCACTAAAATTCGCTCCATTCTGTCCACTAAAGACACCGATATTATCCATGCGTTTGTTACGTCTCGCCTCGATTACTGTAACGTATTATTTTGGGGTCTCCCCATGTCTAGCATTAAAAGATTACAGTTGGTACAAAATGCGGCTGCTAGACTTTTGACAAGAACAAGAAAGTTTGATCACATTACGCCTGTACTGGCTCACCTGCACTGGCTTCCTGTGCACTTAAGATGTGACTTTAAGGTTTTACTACTTACGTATAAAATACTACACGGTCTAGCTCCATCCTATCTTGCCGATTGTATTGTACCATATGTCCCGGCAAGAAATCTGCGTTCAAAGGACTCCGGCTTATTAGTGATTCCCAAAGCCCAAAAAAAGTCTGCGGGCTATAGAGCGTTTTCCGTTCGGGCTCCAGTACTCTGGAATGCCCTCCCGGTAACAGTTCGAGATGCTACCTCAGTAGAAGCATTTAAGTCTCACCTTAAAACTCATCTGTATACTCTAGCCTTTAAATAGACCTCCTTTTTAGACCAGTTGATCTGCCGCTTCTTTTCTTTCTCCTATGTCCCCCCCTCCCTTGTGGAGGGGGTCCGGTCCGATGACCATGGATGAAGTACTGGCTGTCCAGAGTCGAGACCCAGGATGGACCGCTCGCCTGTATCGGTTGGGGACATCTCTACGCTGCTGATCCGCTTGAGATGGTTTCCTGTGGACGGGACTCTCGCTGCTGTCTTGGATCCGCTTGAACTGAACTCTCGCGGCTGTGTTGGATCCACTATGGATTGAACTTTCACAGTATCATGTTAGACCCGCTCGACATCCATTGCTTTCGGTCCCCTAGAGGGGGGGGGGGGGGTTGCCCACATCTGAGGTCCTCTCCAAGGTTTCTCATAGTCAGCATTGTCACTGGCGTCCCACTGGGTGTGAGTTTTCCTTGCCCTTTTGTGGGTTCTTCCGAGGATGTCGTAGTCGTAATGATTTGTGCAGTCCTTTGAGACATTTGTGATTTGGGGCTATATAAATAAACATTGATTGATTGATTGAGATTCAAAACTTGAATAATAATAAAAATAATAATACTGAATGACACATTTTTAACATTTTATTTTTTACCAAATCCCTCAGGGGTCCCCGGGACCAAGACTTAAGTGGAGGTCCAAATGTATATTTTTTATACTTATATTGTATTGGTTTTTAAAATAAATGGCCCTCGCTTGCTTTGATTATTCAGTGTGCGGCCCTCAGTGGAAAAAGTTTGGACACCCCTGGTGTAGAACTACTGCCAGGTTCCTGACTACAGCGCTAAGCCTTCTGGGTAATATAGTATAGACACGTTTAGCAACACACCATTGTGCTCACTTCCAAGTTGACATGTTTTGTATTTATTTTTGTACTTACCGGTAATATTCTTTTATCCAGGGCAAAACAATTTTGAGACGGAGCAGAATGTCTGCAACTAGTAGGGTTTCTTTTCATGATGATTAGTTCTCGTTAGTATAGTGGAAAATAGCTCTGCCTCTCATGCGGAAGACCAGGGTTCGATTCCCTGACATGTAGAGGTTTTATACCATGAATTGATTTACGTGGACCCCGACTTAAACAAGTTGAAAAACGTCTTCGGGTGTTACCGTTTAGTGGTCGACTGTACGGAATATGTACTGAACTATGCAATCTACTAATAAAAGTATCAATCAATCAATCAAAACCATCACTATTTTAGTTACATTGAATCAAAATAGAGTCATTTGACAATGTGCTCTAAGTATGTGCTTTTACTGCCAACTACTGTCCGCTTTTAAGTCGGGTGGTGTAAAACATCAGTACAGTATTTTGTTTCCCATCGTTGCAAACCTGTGGTTCTGGAGGTTTAGGTTACAAGCAACATTGATGGTACATTTAAAAAATCCCAGGTTGATTCAATGTTACTGGAAAAAAATCTCAAGACATTGCAACTTTCTGAAAAAATGTGATTTTAGGTATTTTAGGCCGCACATCAATTAAAACAAGCCGGCGAAATCCTGCTAAAGGTTGGTGGAACGTGAAATGTGTCCACGCTTTATTACGTGCTTGCCAACCCTCCCGATTTTCCCGGGAGACTCACAATTTTTTTCTCCCTGCGATGAGGTGGCGACTTGTCCAGGGTGTACCCCGCCTTCCACCCGAATGTAGCTGAAATAGGCACCAACGCCCCCCCGCGACCCCAAAGGGAATAAGCGGTAGAAAATGGATGGATGGATGGACTCACGAATTTCAGCGCCCCTCCCGAAAATCTCCCAGGGCAACCATTCTTCCGAATTTCTCACGATTTCCGCCCGGACAACAAGATTGGGGGCCTTAGCGTTCTCTACAACCTGTCATCACGTCTGCTTTTCCTTCATATAAACAGCGTGCCGGCCCAGTCACATGATATACGCGGCTTCTACGCACACATGTGAGAATATAAGGCACACTTGGTCAACAGCCATACAGGTCACACTGAGGGTGGCCGTATAAACGACTTTAACACCGTTACAAATATGTGCCACACTGTGAACGCACACCAAAGAAGAATGACAAACAACATTTTGGGAGAACATCCGCACTGTAACACAACATAACAAATATCCAGAATCCCTTGCAGCACTAACACTTCCGGGATGCTACAATACACTCCACCCCTAAGCACCGAACCCTGCCCACATCTCCCGAATTCGGAGGTCTCAAGGTTGGCAGGTATGCTGTATTACATACTTGCCAACCCTCCCGATTTTTCTGGGAGACTCCCCAATTTCGGTGCCCCTCCCGAAAATCTCCCAGGGCAACCATTCTTCCGAATTTCTCACGATTCCTGCCCGGACAACAAGATTGGGGGCCTTAGCGTTCTCTACAACCTGTCATCACGTCTGCTTTTCCTTCATATAAACAGCGTGCCGGCCCAGTCACATGATATACGCGGCTTCTACGCACATATGTGAGAATATAAGGCACACTTGGTCAACAGCCATACAGGTCACACTGAGGGTGGCCGTATAAACGACTTTAACACCGTTACAAATATGTGCCACACTGTGAACGCACACCAAAGAAGAATGACAAACAACATTTTGGGAGAACATCCGCACTGTAACACAACATAACAAATATCCAGAATCCCTTGCAGCACTAACACTTCCGGGATGCTACAATACACTCCACCCCTAAGCACCGAACCCTGCCGACATCTCCCGAATTCGAAGGTCTCAAGGTTGGCAGGTATGCTGTATTACATACTTGCCAACCCTCCCGATTTTTCTGGGAGACTCCCCAATTTCGGTGCCCCTCCCGAAAATCTCCCAGGGCAACCATTCTTCCGAATTTCTCACGATTTCCGCCCGGACAACAAGATTGGGGGCCTTAGCGTTCTCTACAACCTGTCATCACGTCTGCTTTTCCTTCATATAAACAGCGTGCCGGCCCAGTCACATGATATAGGCGGCTTCTACGCACATATGTGAGAATATAAGGCACACTTGGTCAACAGCCATACAGGTCACACTGAGGGTGGCCGTATAAACAACTTTAACACCGTTACAAATATGTGCCACACTGTGAACGCACACCAAAGAAGAATGACAACATTTTGGGAGAACATCCGCACTGTAACACAACATAAAAAATATCCAGAATCCCTTGCAGCACTAACACTTCCGGGATGCTACAATACACTCCACCCCTAAGCACCGAACCCTGCCCACATCTCCTGAATTCGGAGGTCTCAAGGTTGGCAGGTATGCTGTATTACATACTTGCCAACCCTCCTGATTTTTCTAGGAGACTCCCCAATTTCAGCGCCCCTCCCGAAAATCTCCCAGGGCAACCATTCTTCCGAATTTCTCACGATTCCTGCCCGGACAACAATATTGGGGGCATGCCTTGACGACACTGCCTTTAGCGTTCTCTACAACCTGTCATCACGTCTGCTTTTCCTTCATATAAACAGCGTGCCGGCCCAGTCACATGATAAATGCGGCTTCTACGCACACATGTGAGAATACAAGGCACACTTGGTCAACAGGTCACACTGAGGGTGGCCGTATAAACAACTTTAACACCGTTACAAATATGTGCCACACTGTGAACGCACACCAAAGAAGAATGACAAACAACATTTTGGGAGAACATCCGCACTGTAACACAACATAACAAATATCCAGAATCCCTTGCAGCACTAACACTTCCGGGATGCTACAATACACTCCACCCCTAAGCACCGAACCCTGCCCACATCTCCCGAATTCGGAGGTCTCAAGGTTGGCAGGTATGCTGTATTACATACTTGCCAACCCTCCCGATTTTTCTGGGAGACTCCCCAATTTCGGTGCCCCTCCCGAAAATCTCCCAGGGCAACCATTCTTCCGAATTTCTCACGATTCCTGCCCGGACAACAAGATTGGGGGCCTTAGCGTTCTCTACAACCTGTCATCACGTCTGCTTTTCCTTCATATAAACAGCGTGCCGGCCCAGTCACATGATATACGCGGCTTCTACGCACATATGTGAGAATATAAGGCACACTTGGTCAACAGCCATACAGGTCACACTGAGGGTGGCCGTATAAACGACTTTAACACCGTTACAAATATGTGCCACACTGTGAACGCACACCAAAGAAGAATGACAACATTTTGGGAGAACATCCGCACTGTAACACAACATAAAAAATATCCAGAATCCCTTGCAGCACTAACACTTCCGGGATGCTACAATACACTCCACCCCTAAGCACCGAACCCTGCCCACATCTCCCGAATTCGGAGGTCTCAAGGTTGGCAGGTATGCTGTATTACATACTTGCCAACCCTCCCGATTTTTCTGGGAGACTCCCCAATTTCAGTTCCCCTCCCGAAGATCTCCTGGATTTCTCCCGATATCCGCCCGGACAACAATATTGGGGTCATGCCTTTAAAGCAGTGCCTTTAGTTTCCTCTCCAATCTCCAATCTGTCGTCACAGCTACTTTCCTCCTTTCAAAGAACATGTCGGCCGAGCTACGTAATATATACATCCTTTGCAGACACACACAAGTGAATGCAATACATACTTGGTCAACAGCCATACAGGTCCCACTGAGGGTGGCCGTATAAACAATTTGAACACAGTTACAAATATGCGCCACCCGGTGAACCCACACCAAACAAGAATGACAAACACATTTCGGGAGAACATCCGCACCCTAACACAACATAAACAGAACAGAACAAATACCAAGAACCCCTTGCAGCACTAACTCTTCCGGGATGCTACAATATACACCCCCACTACCACCAACATCCGCCCTCCCCCACTCCACAGACACATCTCCCGAATTCGGGGGACTCAAGGTTGGCAAGTATGATTTATTACATACTTGCCAACGCTCCCGATTTTTCCCGGAGACTCCCAAATTTCAGTGCCCCTCCCGAAACTTTTCCGGGGTAACCATTCTCCCGGATTTCTTCCGATTTTCACCCAGATATTGGGTCGTGCCTTTAAGGCCCTGCCTTTAGCGTTCACTACAACCTGAAGTCAGGTCCGCTTTTTTCCTTCATACAAAGAGCGTGTCGACTCAGCCACATAATATATACGTCCTGTGCAGACACACACAAGTGAATGCAAGGCACACTTGGTCAACAGCCATACAGGTCACACTGTGGGTGGCCGTATAAACAATTTTAACACTGTTGCAAATATGCGCCACACTGTGAACCCAAACCAAACAAGAATGACAAACACATTTAATCATTCATCATTGTCACCGACGTCCCACTGGGTGTGAGTTTTCCTTGCCCTTATGTAGGCCTACCGAGGATGTGGTAGTGGTTTGTGCAGCCCTTTGAGACACTAGTGATTTAGGGCTATATAAGCAAACATTGATAGGTTGATTGGCAACACTAAATTGGCCCTAGTGTGTGAATGTGAGTGTGAATGTTGTCTGTCTATCTGTGTGGGCCCTGTGATGAGGTGGCGACTTGTCCAGGGTGTACCCCGCCTTCCGCCCGATTGTAGCTGAGATAGGCGCCAGCGCCCCCCGCGACCCCGAAAGGGAATAAGCGGTAGGAAATGGATGGATGGATGATTGATTGATGGATTGACATTTCGGGAGAACATTGTGAATTATATTTTATATAGCGCTTTTCTCTAGTGACTCAAAGCGCTTTACATAGTGAAACCCAATATCTAAGTTACATTTAAACCAGTGTGGGTGGTACTGGGAGCAGGTGGGTAAAGTGTCTTGCCCAAGGACACAACGGCAGTGACTAGGATGGCGGAAGCGGGGATTGAACCTGCAACCCTGAAGTTGCTGGCACGGCCGCTCTACCAACCGAGCTATACATCCGCACCGTTACACAACAGAACAAATACCCAGAACCCCTTGCAGCACTAACTCTTCCGGCACACTATAATATACACCCCCACCCCCCCTCACCCGCAGAGGTTGGTAAGTATGCTTTATTAGCATTTTGTGACTTTAATTTATCAACTTTTTTTTGTTCATTGAGCAAAACCCCACAAATATGTAAAATGATGTCAAATAAATCTGGCCATGAACTTGCCAAAATAGAAAAATACTTTATTGTACAAAATTATTTTCTCTCCAAATATGTTTGTTGTTATTAAAATACTGGCATAGGAACATTTTTAAAATCACTTCCCTTTTTTTTTTTTTTTTTTTTTACCAAAAAGGAAGCGATATGCTGGTGATTGATTCTAGTCCCACTTCAACCAACACGAGTCTTCCCATAAGACGTAAAAAAACCATGCTTTTGTACAATCCCACAAAAACATTTCAATAAAGACGGCACATGTCAGTGCTGCACCCTCCCGGGGTTCATTTCAACAGTTCTCTGGGTCCTGCCCACAAACTTGAGTCAACTACTTTTTAACCACAACCTTTTTTGCTGTGTAAAGGATAAAAGCCAACATGATAATCAGGCCCATTGAGGCAAGGACAGACAAAATGGCAACAATGTAGAAAAACATGAACGTAATCACAAAGTCACACTTGATTATCAAGGCAGCAAGAAGCATGAAGAGCTTTAAAGGAGGAGGACATGTCCCATGTAGGATTTTCAGTGGGGCAAAAAAGTATTTAGTCAGCCAGCGATTGTGCAAGTTCTCCCACTTAAAATGATGACAGAGGTCTGTAATTTTCATCATAGGTACACTTCAACTGTGAGAGACAGAATGTGAAAAAAAAATCCAGGAATTCACATTGTAGGAATTTTAAAGAATTTATTTGTAAATTATTGTGGAAAATTAGTAGTCAACCATTCAAAGCTCTCACTGATGGAAGGAGGTTTTGGCTCAAAATCTCACGATACATGGCCCCATTCATTCTTTCCTTAACACGGATCAATCGTCCTGTCCCCTTAGCAGAAAAACAGCCCCAAAGCATGATGTTTCCACCCCCATGCTTCACAGTAGTTATGGTGTTCTTGGGATGCAACTCACGACGAGTTGAGTTTATACCAAAAAGTTCTATTTTGGTTTCATCTGACCACATGACATTCTCCCAATCCTCTGCTGTATCATCCATGTATCCATTTTGGTATAAACTCAACTCGTCGTGTTTGGAGGAAGAAGAATACTGAGTTGCATCCCAAGAACACCAGACCTACTGTGAAGCATGGGGGTGGAAACATCATGCTTTGGGGCTGTTTTTCTGCTAAGGGGACAGGACGATTGATCCGTGTTAAGGAAAGAATGAATGGGGGCTTGAGCCAAAACCTCCTACCATCAGTGTGAGCTTTGAATGGTTGACTACTAATTTTCCACCATAATGTACAAATAAATTCTTTAAAATTCCAACAAAGTGAATTCCTGGATTTTTTTTTCACATTCTGTCTCTCACAGTTGAAGTGTACCTATGATGAAAATTACAGACCTCTGTCATCATTTTAAGTGGGAGAACTTGCACAATCGCTGGCTGACTAAATACTTTTTTGCCCCACTGTATGTTCAAAAAGAGTGAAGATGATTTTCTGTAGTGTCTTTATGGTCTTCAAGCTTGTAAAGTTCCTGACGAAGCAATTCCACTTTTTTAATCCGTCCATGAAACTTACTAATGCCCTTTTTCCCCCCCCGTGTGGAGTTTGACTGTCCTTGTCCTCGGCTGATGCTCCTTATTTGTTGAGGTAACTGCTGTTACAGAACAGAAAATGTTTAGTTTTTTTTCCCACCAGAACAGAAATGGTGGTTGAAGTCTCAGAAGAAAATAATTGCAGTTTTGTTCAAATCCCCAGTCAGTCTCCTGAATCTTTACTGTCAGGGTGAGGCGTGTACTTGAGTCGAAAAGAGCCTGTCAAACACAACAACAAACATTAGTATGCAGGTAAAGGTGCTTCAAGACAAGACATGCCAGTCCAGTAAAACACACATGCCTTAATTACATCGTGATGTTGTGACGCTCACTTTATCAAACAAGCAGGTGGAATGCATTGGTTGTTTATATTTGTATCATTCTTAAAGGCCTACTGAAATGAGATTTTCTTATTCAAACGGGAATAGCAGGTCCATTCTAAGTATCATACTTGATCATTTCGCGATATTGCCATATTTTTGCTGAAAGGATTTAGTGAAGAACATCGACAATAAAGTTTGCAACTTTTAAGGCTATGTGTGCGCGTGACGTCACGAGTTGCAGGGCTCCACACATATTCACATTGTTTTAATGGGAGCCACCAGCAGTAAGAGCAATTTGGACCGAGAAAGCGACAATTTCCCCATTAATTTGAGCAAGGATGAAAGATTTGTGAATTAGGATAAACTATCAAGCGTTTCAGATGTAATTAGACACATTTACTAGGATCATTCTGGAAGATCCCTTATCTGCTTATTGTTTTAATAGTGTTTTATTGAGATTTTAAAGATTGTAAAGACATACATCTGCGGTCCTCTCCATGGTTTCTTATTGTCATCACACTGGGTTGAGTTTTTCTTTGCCCTGATGTGGGATCTGAACAAAGGATGTCGTAGCTTGTGCAGCCTTTTGGGACACTTGTGATTTAGGGCTATATAAATAAACATTGATTGATTGATTAATGGTATTGATCATATCATGGACACCAGCTGGGATGTCAAAGTGTATTACATCAGAGGGTCAAAGAAACAAATTTGCTACAACCCGAGGGCCGGACTGATACAACATTTATGAAAACATTAAAATGAGGGCGCCTATCTCAGCTACAATCGGGCGGAAGGCAGGGTACACCCTGGACAAGTCGCCACCTCATCGCAGGGCCAACACAGATAGACAGACAACACTCACACTCACATTCACACACTAGGGCCAATTTAGTGTTGCCAATCAACCTATCCCCAGGTGCATGTCTTTGGAGGTGGGAGGAAGCCGGAGTACCCGGAGGGAACCCACGCATTCACGGGGAGAACATGCAAACTCCACACAGAAAGATCCCGAGCCTGGATTTGAACCCAGGACTGCAGGAACTTCGTATTGTGAGGCAGACGCACTAACCCCTCTGCCACCGTGAAGCCCAGACCTAACACAATGTACTGTATTTGATTTCATGATTAAATGAATAATCCAACATTTGTGCATGGCTCTAACACTAATTTCAAGTGAAAAAAAATGTCTACAGGCTTACAGACAAAAACAAACTTCCTTCAAAGCAGGGGGCTGTGGCATGAGGGCCGGCTCTAATGCTAATCAAACATCAAAGGGGCCATGGATCATTCATTGACTTTGACTGTAAATGCAGACTTTAATTGTCTTGGCGCCCCCTATGTGCCGCATGGAGTGCACAGCGCCATGGACCAGCCGCTGATAAACTAGCGAGGAGAATGTCCACATCAACAGTTTTGGCCTCACTTCCCATCCGTTTTTATGTCGCCATCTGATACTTTGACCAAAGGGTTGGAATTGGGGGTTAAATCACCATAAATGATTCCCGGGCGCGGCACCGCTGCTGCCCACTGCTGCCCTCACCTTGCAGGGTGATGGGTGAAATGCAGAGAATAGTTTCGCCACACCAAGAGTGTGTGTGACAATCATTGGTACTTTAACCATTTTAACTACAGTTGCACAATAACGAAACTAAAACTCCTATTGATCCAGAGACTTACACTCCCTGATATTGTACACAACAATAAAAACAAGAAACACAATGATTCTGTAAAATATTGAGTTAGTCTCGGTTTTTTGGCCCACAGCTTGAGTTTTGTTTGCCTGTCCCAGATTGTCCAAAGAAAAATCTAAAAAGTAAAAATGTAAGAAAAAAGATCAAAAGAAGTAACGTCATGAGAAGAAACAGAAACTTTGATAATGATAACTAATAGTCATAGGATTGCTACTTATAACACAAAACATACACCAAGTGTTGTCATTAATTATCAATCAATCAATCAATGTTCACCTTAAAACTCATTTGTATACTCTAGCCTTTAAATAGACTCCCTTTTTAGACCAGTTAATCTGCCGTTTCTTTTCTTTTTCTTCAATGTCCCACTCTCCCTTGTGGAGGGGGTCCGGTCCGATCCGGTGGCCATGTACTGCTTGCCTGTGTATCGGCTGGGGACATCTCTGCGCTGCTGATCCGCCTCCGCTTGGGATGGTTTCCTGCTGGCTCCGCTGTGAACGGGACTCTCGCTGCTGTGTTGGATCCGCTTTGGACTGGACTCTCGCGACTGTGTTGGATCCATTGTGGATTGAACTTTCACAGTATCATGTTAGACCTGCTCGACATCCATTGCTTTCCTCCTCTCCAAGGTTCTCATAGTCATCATTGTCACCGACGTCCCACTGGGTGTGAGTTTTCCTTGCCCTTATGTGGGCCTACCGAAGATGTCGTAGTGGTTTGTGCAGCCCTTTGAGACACTTGTGATTGAGGGCTATATAAGTAAACATTGATTGATTGATTGATTATTTATATAGCCCTAAATAACAAGTGTCTCAAAGGGCTGCACAAACCACAACGACATCATCAGTACAGAGCCCACATAAGGGCAAGGAATAACTCACCCCAGTGGGACGTCGGTGACAGTGGCTATGATGACCATGAGAAACCTTGGAGAGGACCCCGGGGAAATTATGTATAGCTTGTGTTCTTAGCATTGACTTTTTTTTGCAAAATGTTTTGACTTTTCAGTATTCGGCCCCTGGTGGATGAAGTTTGGACACTCCTGATCTAGTCGTATGTGTGTGGATGTTCTCATTCATCCAGGTGGTTGTCTTCTCAGGGATCTCAGTCCATCGCTACTGGACTGTTTGGCTTGTCAGATCTAGTCCAGATCTGACCAATCCAAGTCCATGAGCAGGAACTCACTTGGATGAGAGGCCAAACGTCTTCTAAGACAAACCGATCCAGGGTCCCCCAACTTTTTTGGCATTGGGTTAAAAAAAATTGTCTGCGGATTTGAAAGGATATTTAAAAAAATTATAATAATTTGAAAGGACAGATTTATTAATAATAATAAAAAAATAAAAATTAAACTTTTATTATTATTTGTTTACTTGGAACTTCCCGCGGTCTGGATTTAAATTTTGTTGGACCTGTACCTGTACATGCACAATGACAAAAAAGATCAACCATTCATTTTGGACGCTGAATCTGGCCCGCGGGCCGTAGTTTGGGGACCCCTGAACCAAACAGTCCAGTGGCAAACGACTGAATTCCCGGAGATCCTGATCTAGTCACTATGGTATTGTTCATATAACCATACTATACGAGGTATCGATAATAACATCCTATTGCTTTTTTCTCGCCCTCCAGTGATTTAAATACTTGGACGGAACATTGTTTATTTTCCGCCACCGTGGTGAGAATTAGCCTCTTAGAAGCGGCTTTGCACTGTGGATAGACAGCACAATCGTTATAGCTTGCTGTCCAATTTAAGCCGGTTTTCTGGCAAGATAAGCCCCCTCCTGGGGCGGTATAGCTCGGTTGCTAGAGTGGCCGTGCCAGTGTTGTACCGAAATCTGTTACCAATCGGAATTTGTAACTCCAGGGGGCGATGTTCCCATGATGGTTAAACGGCAAGGCCAAAGAGGAGGAGAAGAAGAACGCTTGCGTAAATGGCGTAATCTATCCTTAATGCTGAAACGTCAGTTGTCAGAATTTCAGCATTAATAAATTACACATACTCTGAAAATCAATGACTTGCTTTCATCATAGTATGAGTCCATTGTATCAGCTGTTGATTCTCTCTCACTCACATACATTTTCCAATATAGATAAGGCTATACGTGCACATGCGGTTCAGCTGATACAATGGACTCATACTATAATGAAAGTAAGTCATTGATTTCAAGAATATGTGTAATTTATTAATGCTGAAATTCTGACGACTGACGTTTCAGCATTAAGGATAGATTACACCAAGCGTTCTTCTTCTCCTTCTCTTTGGCCTTGCCGTTTAACCATCAAACAAACGCCATGGGAACATCGATCCCCGCTTCCCCCATCCTAGTCACTGCCGTTGTGTCCTTGGGCAAGACACTTTACCCGCCTGCTCCCAGTGCCACCCAAACTGGTTTAAATGTAACTTAGATATTGGGTTTCACTATGTAAAATGCTTTGACTCACAAGAGAAAAAGCGCTATATAAATATAATTCACTTCACTCCTGGAATTCATGCACTTCCTGCAGCTGTGCATTAGGAATCTAGAAATGTAATTGTGCATCCTTTTTGAGTGAGTACAGTCTTTAGCCATGCAAACAAAGCTCAACATGTGACATCTCTCCAAACAATCATTACCAGGCACATTCACCGGTGTTACGTATCGTCACCCTTTACTTTCACGTACCTACATCTTTAAATGATGACATTTCACCACTACTGTAATTGTTATATGGTATGGACCTCACTATAAAAGTGGGTGACATTGTTATCACCAGGAAGGATGAGATCACCTACCTAGGTTTCATTCTAGAGGCTAATCTTTCCTGTGATAAAATGGCAACCAAGGTGATCAAAAAGGTCAACCAAAGAACGAGATTCCTCTACAGAATCTCCTCTCTGGTCAACAAAAGCACCTTGAGGATTCTAGCGGGAACTCTCATTCAACCCTTCTTCGATTACGCTTGCACCTCCTGGTACCCCAGCACCTCCAAAACCCTCAAATCTAGACTCCAAACATCCCAGAATAAGATAATCCGGTTACTTTTAGACCTCCACCCCAGATCACACCTCAATCCATCCCACTTCTCCAAAGTGGGCTGGCTCAGGGTGGAGGACAGAGTAAAACAACTTGCACTGAGCCTAGTCTATAAAATCCGCTACACCTCCTTGATACCGAAGTACATGTCAAATTACTTCCTTAACGTAAATGACCGCCATAACCACAACACCAGGGGGAGCTCCACAAACCACGTTAAACCCAGATTCCGATCTAACAAAGGTCTTAACTCATTCTCTTTCTATGCCACATCAATGTGGAATGCACTCCCAACAGGTATAAAAGTAAGTGCATCTCTATCCTCCTTCAAAACCGCTCTAAAACAACACCTCCAGGCAACTTCAACACTTTACTAATACCCTCCTCCATTCACATCCCATCTCCCCGGATTATAAACAACTCAAATGTACTTCTAATGTATATACTTGTTCTTATGCTATGTGAACTCACTATGTTCTCTGCTGGCTGTACATATCCTACTAAGTAAGACCTACACTGTTTCAATGTCCACATTTCTCTGTTGATGCAATTGTTGATGACTGAAGTTCTGATATCAACCAAATCTCCTCATCCCACCCCCCGGATTGTAAATAATGTAAATAATTCAATGTACATACTATGATGATTAACTTGTGTGATGACTGTATTATGTTGATAGTATATATTTGTACCATGAATTGATTAACGTGGACCCCGACTTAAACAAGTTGAAAAACTTATTCGGGTGTTACCATTTAGTGGTCAATTGTACGGAATATGTACTGTACTGTGCAATCTACTAATAAAAGTATCAATCAATCAATATTGTGAATAAACTTGAAACTTAAACTTACTTTGTCGTGTAGAATCCATGAGCGGCTGTTTGCAGTCCTCCGCTCTGTGCCCGTTAGCGCCGCAGTTGTAACAAGAAAAGTTCCCCGTGACCCGTCTCTGGCTGCCATTACCCACATTGCCATGTGTGTGGTAGAAGCCGAAGCCTTTATGCTGGTCATGTGACACGTGGCTCTGGCAGTAGAGGGGATGCGGTGCAATCATGGGGTAGGAGAAGGGCACGGCGCCGGTGGCGGTGCCACTGGAAGAGGCCACCAAAGGTCTGAGATGGAGCAGGGGCCCGAGCGTGAAGACGGAGGCGGCCGTGAAGGGCTGCAGGTAGCCGGCCGCAGGAGGGCACCCAGACGGGGCGCCGTACGCGCCGCAGCTGCCCTGACATCCGCACGAGCTGCAAACACAGTGGGTGTGGCCTGGGCTGGGGTCTAATGAGGCGCCGGAGGAGGCGGAGAGGCCAGGGCTGGAGCGAGCAGGGTAGTACATGTTTCCTGGCACTGCGGCAATAGGGACGGTGCCGGCGGTTGGCATGGAAACGAAGCCACTTCCACCAATGGAGCTAGCGGGCTGCGACATGGGCTTGGAGGAGGCGTACGGAGAAAAGGAGGGCGTTGAAGAGGAAAGAGACGGGTAGGAGTAGTACAAGGATGGGGACGAGGAAGAGGAGGAGGAAAGGTGGAACTGGAGGGGTGGTTGGGACACGTGATGGAGGCTGTTTGAGGTGGAGGTCAAAGCAGAGCTGGTCTCCACCATCAGACCCACAGCAGCTCCTGTAGAACCGAGACCCCCTGCAGGGTCATGGAGTATGGAAGAGCCGTCCACTTTGAGCTTGGGCAAAAGATTCTCCAGCCTCATGCCCGCACTAAAGCCCGCACTGGTCCCGGACAGACCTGAGCCCAGAACTTTAGTTCTGTCCTCCATGCACAGAGGGGGCGGCCTCGGCTTTCGCGGGGAAGACAAGATCCGTGCTGGGTTGGAGGTCGGGGAGAGCAGGCTCTGAGGATAGCTGCCTTGAGGGTGGTAGTGAGGAGGAGTGAACGGCAGGTGGGATGAGCTGGACGGAGCGACAGGAGGAGATGGATCCGTTTGGACGGGGAGGACCTGGGCAGTGGGGCGACTGGAGCCTGCGGGGCAGTGGGAGTTGAGGATGAAAATGCACGAGCGGTCCTTCTCGTGACTTCCTCCTACAGCTTCTTGGAGCGAAACACCTGCATGACAAGTAAACATATCAAATACTGAAGTCACAATAAGACACTTAAGGCCTCATCTATTAAGTGAGTATAAACTTTACAATTGTGTGTACTATTAGTGGGCTCGTTGCAGATGATCTACTAAGTCTGCTCGTGCATACAGTATTTGAATGGCTGTCACCATGGAAACACTCATTTTACTCCACAATCATGACAATATATGCTCCAACTGTCCAACCTGTGCTGTCTTTCATGTTGCGCAATATGCAGCACGCCCCAAACTTTTCTGGCTGACGTAGTGGAAAACGGCGGACAGAATCTATTTTCAGAGCACACAAGGTGCTGTGATGGTGCATCTGGAATGATCCAGAAATGCATGCAAGTCTGCATGAAGATGCACATTTATTTCATGTAGGAGATATACTATTAATACACACATTATTATTATATGCATGGAAAAAACAAATCCCCCCAAAAACGCCAAACTGACACCAAAACAAACCATTGTAGTATATTTTAATCGGTGCCTAAAGTCATCCAACAGCTATGAAATGATTAAAAAAAAAACATTTCAAAACAGAGCTCAAATATGTTGACATGCACATGGAAGATGGTGGCATTGCTGCCTTCTTGTGCATAAGTTTGCATGCCCATTTGAATCTTGCTAAATATGGATGCAAAAAAGTGTCGCAGAACAGTTTCAGTTTTGATCAATCACATTGCGAGTGCTAAATGAGTATATTTGCACAGCATTGTGGCCGTTATAAAATGTACCATATTTTCTGCATATTCATGAAGACAGTCTGAATGGATTGCACGTTCTATTTTGGTCATTTATTACAAACCCCGTTTCTATATGAGTTTGGAAATTGTATTAGATGTAAAGATAAACAGAATACAATTATTTGCAAATCACTTTCAACCCATATTCAGTTGAATATGCTACAAAGACAACATATTTGATGTTCAAACTGATAAAAAAAATGTTTGCAAATAATCATTAACTTTAGAATTTCTATGCCATCAAAACGTGACAAAGAAGTTGGGAAAGGTGGCAATAAATTCTGATAAAGTTGAGGAATGCTCATCAAACACTTATTTAGAAACATCCCAGAGGTGTGCATGCTAATTGAGAACAGGTGGGTGCCATGATTGGGTATAAAAGCAGCTTCCATGAAATGCTCAGTAATTCACAAACAAGGATGGAGCGAAGGTCACCACTTTGTAAGCAAATCGTCAAACAGTTTTAGAACAACATTTCTCAACGAGCTGTTGCAAGGAATTAAGGGATTTTACCATCTACGGTCCGTAAAATCATCAAAAGGTTCAGAGAATCTGGAGAAATCACTGCACGTAAGCGATGATATCACAGACCTTTGACCCCTCAGGCAGTACAGCATAAAAACAGACATCAGTGTGTAAAGGATATCACCACATGGGCTCAGGAACACTTCATAGAACCACTGTCAGTAACTATAGTTGGTCGCTACATCTGTAAGTGCAAGTTAAAACTCTACTAGCAAAGCCAAACCCATTTATCAACAACACCCTGAAACGCCGCCGCCTTCGCTGGGCCCAAGCTCATCTAAGATGGACTGATGCAAAATGGAAAAGTGTTCTGTGGTCTAACGGGTCCACATTTCAAATTATATTTGGAAACAGAGGACGTGGTGTCCTCCAGAACAATATGGAAAATAACCATTCGGATTGTTATAGGCGCAAAGTTCAAAAGCCAGCATCTGTGATGGTATGGGGGTGCATTAGTGCCCAAGGCATGGGTAATTTACACATCTGTGAAGGCACCATTAATGCTGAATGGTCCATACAGGTTTTGGAACAACATATGTTGTCATTCAAGCAACGTTATCATGGATGCCCCTGTTTATTTCAGTAAGACAATGCCAAGCCACGTGTTACAACAGCGTGGCTTCGTAGTAAAAGAGTGCGGGTACTTTCCTGGCCCGCCTGCAGTCCAGACCTGTCTCCCATCGAAAATGTGTTGCGTATTATGAAGCGTAAAATACGACAGCGGAGACCCTGGACTGTTGAACGACTGAAGCTCTACATAAAACTAGAATGGGAAAGAATTCCACTTTTAAAGCTTCAACAGTAAGTTTCCGCAGTTCCCAAACGTTTATTGAGTGTTGTTAAAAGAAAAGGTGATGTAACACAGTGGTGAACATGCCCTTTCCCAACTACTTTGGCACATGTTGCAGCCATGAAATTCTAAGTTAATTATTATTTGCAAAAAAAAAAAATTTAGTTTATGAGTTTGAACATCAAATATCTTGTCTTTGTAGTGCATTCAATTGAATATGGGTTGAAAAGGATTTGCAAATCATTGTAGTCCATTTGGCTTCATGGTGGAAGAGGGGTTAGTGCGTCTGCCTCACAATACGAAGGTCCTGAGTAGTCTGGGGTTCAATCCCGGGCTCGGGATCTTTCTTTGTGGAGTATGCATGTTCTCCCCGTGAATGCGTGGGTTCCCTCCTGGTACTCCGGCTTCCTCCTACTTCCAAAGACATGCACCTGGGGATAGGTTGATTGGCAACACTAAATTGGCCCTAGTATGTGAGTGTGAATGTTGTCTGTCTATCTGTGTTGGCCCTGCGATGAGGTGGCGGCTTGTCCAGGGTGTACATCGCCTTCCGCCCGATTGTAGCTCAGATAGGCACCAGCTCCCCCCGCTATCCCAAAGGGAATAATGGATGGATGGGATGTATTCCATTTATATTTACATCTAACACAATTTCCTAACTCATATGGAAATGGGATTGGTATTATATCTATGGAAAAAAACAAATTCCCCCTCAAAAACGCCAAACTGACACCAAAACAAACCATTATAATATGTTTTAATCAGTGCCTAAAGTCATCCAACAGCTATGAAATGATAAAAAAAACAAAAAAACCCATTTCAAAACAGAGCTCAAATATGATGACATGCACACGGAAGATGGTGGATCCGCTGCCTCCTTGTGCATAAGTTTGCATGCACATTTCAATCTTGCTAAATATGGGTGCAAAAGTGTTGCAGAACAGTTTCAGTTTTGATCAATCACATTGCGAGCGCTAAATGAGTAAATTTGCACCGCTTCTTCCCAGCATTGTGGCCGTTCTAACAATTTAGCATATTTTCTGCATATTCATGAAGACAAACACGCTGAATGGATTGCACATTATATGTTGGCCATTTATTACAGTGGTCCCCAACCACCAATTGGTACCGGGCCCCACAAGAAATTAAATTTTTTTACTTATTATTATTATTTTTTTATTATTAAATCAACATAAAAAACACAATATATACATTATATATCAAGATAGATCAATACAGTCTGCAGGGATAGTCTGTAAGCACACATGATTGTGTCCGTGGGACAAATTTTCAAGCGTTGACCAGTCCGCAGCTACAAAAAGGTTGGGGACCACTGATTTATTAGATACAGTCCTCTGTGTGCTATCAGGTTTGCACATGTTTTACTGCACGCAAACCTTTAGTAGATCAGAGACTATGCACTGTACTGTACAACAACCACGCTGCAGTAGAAGAACAGCAGAGGTCCACAAATGTGAGTGCAAAACAACAAAAAGGTGCTTTGACAACATTCCCAGACTCGGGGGGGAAATATATTATATCCTATGTGTGATGTAAGACGTGACACCTAGAATATGTGTGATGTAACACATATGATATGTGTGATGTAACACATAGGATATGTGTGATGCTTTGAAGGATCAGGTTTATCAGGACATGAGAATTTCTAGTAACGTTCTGACCTCAAAGTCGTGCCATATCCTAACCAACTATCAGTGTGCCTTGCAGTGCATTCCATTTAGCCTCAAACAATTCTTAGATGTGACTAATTGCACAAAACCTACACATGCTGTCATTGAGTAAAGCAGCGGAAATGAGTTTCCAAAAAAAGAAGCTCATTGCGATCTCGGTGATGACTGACATTTGCAGGGAGTGCTCTAATGGCGTTCACACCAGCGCCATCTGCAGTGGACATTTGTGTTTTGTAAAAATATGGGCTTTTTCCCCCCAAAAATGCGTAACTCTGAAATAGACCAACCGAGACTCTGGTTCTCATGAGGATATACGAGGGGGAACACGTCAACATGTTGACAACTGTGAGGAAGGAAGGGTTTTTTGTTGCTGATGTGACGAAGAGTGTGAAAGTGATGGAACATTTGTGGGGAATCTCACCATGTCTTCCGTGCTAAGTTGACGTGCCAACAAGGTATTTAATTTAATAATTGTTTTCTTTAACTTTGTGATCAAACGTTGTACCTGAGTAATTGTGATGCTTCTGTTTGGTGTATAGCTTTATATTGTGGTCAAAGTAAACATAAATGAGAGTTATTACATATATATTGGAACTAATTAACCACATTTCTTTTATTTCCTATAGGGAAATAGCCTTGCAAACGGTTCAATTAACTGAATTAATTTTGTTCTGACCATCTTTAATGAGAAAGGCTGGAGGTTTAATTCCTGCAAGACTCATCCTCACACCTCTTGAGCAAAGCCTCTAATTCCCCCGCTGCTCCAGTGTCACTAACGGTGTGTGCTCGCTATGTTCCCTCCTGTGATGGAGTCAATTCTCAGGACACGTGCTCATGAAAAGAACTCGGGGCTTAATTGTGTGAATGCTCCAAAGCATTTAAACATGTTGTTCTCTGCACCAAAATTCATCCATGTATTCCTCAACTTGATAAATGGGTTGTACTTGTGTAGCGCTTTTCTACCTTCAAGGTACTCAAAGCGCTTTGACACTACTTCCACATTTACCCATTCACACACACATTCACACACTGATCGAGGGAGCTGCCATGCAAGGCGCTAACCAGCACCCATCAAGAGCAAGGGCGAAATGTCTTGCTCAGGACACAACGGACGTGACGAGGTTGGTAGTAGGTGGGGATCGAACCAGGGACCCTCGGCTTCCACTGCGCCACGCCGTCCCCAGATTTTGTCGCGCTCTACCTTCCACATTTTACACCCGATTCAAACTGTTCCAACTTCAAACTGTTCAGCCTATTCGGGAATCACGGCTTTCCCTTGACAAATTCCAAAAACTCCAAGATTTCCCAGAATTCCAGGTTTTCCAGGACAATTTTTCCATTTAAAATGAATTGGCCATTTCTCAAACTTTCACCAATTCCACACATTTCAACCGATTCAAATCATTCCACCTTCAACACGTTCCACCATTCTGGAAATTTGAACTACCCCTTTTTCCAAGTGAAAAAAATTCAAGGATTTTCCAGAATTTTTCCAAAGCCCTATTTCCACCCTTTTTTCTGTCGACTACTCCTCCCACATTTTTCAACCGTCAAAACATTCCTCTTAATTAGAACAAAAAACAAAGTTGTTTTTTGAAATGGAAAAATTCCCGGTTTTCCCGAAATTCCGGGAATTCAAAATATTTTGACCGATTAGAAAAATTCTAAAACCAACCATTTCAACTCATTCAGACCATTCAAGTTTTTTTTTTTAACCATTTTCAAAGATATTCACGCTTTTCCCGAAATTCCGACATATTTGGGAAATTCCTATTGAAATGAAGAGGACATTCATAAAAGTTCCACAACTCTCACATTTTTCATTTGATTCAAACCGTTCCAACTTCAAAATATTCAACCTTTTTAGGAATTGTGTGCTCTACTTTAACAATTCTAAAATAAATCTAGGATTTCAGTGCATTCACCTACAATTCCTTCAGGAATTGCCTCATCTAGTTTGGAATTAAGTTTGAAAAGGTGACAGAAATGTCCCTAAATGTTACTTTTATCTACTTCATTATTTCGCGCTGTAACAGTTCTAAGGTCCTATGAAGAAACTTACGCCTGTACAGATCTCTGCTCCTGTCCACAGTGGAGTCACAGCAGAGGGGGATTCGGGGGGAACAAGAGGAGCTGGAATAGCCTGACGATGAGCTGCTATCTGTGCGGACGGGGTGATGGTGCAGCACGGAGTCCACTTCCACCCGCAGCTCTACTGAGTACAGCAACACTTTTGGTTAAGCCTGATACACACAGTCTGCAGTACACACTTGTCTAAAGTACTGTGTCTTCTGCTGTACACTAAATGTGTAGCTGCTCAGGAGCAGGGAGGGAATATCACCAGGCTTTGACATCTGAGTGGCTGTTCATCACAAATGTTTTCACATCCTGTCCAAATGAACAAAGTGGCTTTGGTACCTGCAGTAGAAGAGGCGTGCATTGAGGTTCCCATATGACTGGAAGGCGTCACTCTTGCAATGCTGCTGCAAGTCCGTTTCTCCATCTTCATCTCCCTGCTGAACACAGAACATTTACAACTTTGACGCTCTGAAAAAGTCATCTTAAAATTAAGCAACTTAAGGCTGAATGTTGTCAACTTTTAAAGGTGTCGTATCATGATTTATGTTCTACATTCGTTCCATTTTGTCCACTAAAGACGCCGAGATCATTATCCGTGCGTTTGTTACCTCTCGTCTCGATTACTGTAACGTATTATTTTCGGGTCTCCCCATGTCTAGCATTAAAAGATTACAGTTGGTACAAAATGCGGCTGCTAGACTTTTGACAAGAACAAGAAAGTTTGATCACATTACGCCTGTACTGGCTCACCTGCACTGGCTTCCTGTGCACTTAAGATGTGACTTTAAGGTTTTACTACTTACGTATAAAATACTACACGGTCTAGCTCCAGCCTATCTTGCCGATTGTATTGTACCATATGTCCCGGCAAGAAATCTGCGTTCAAAGGACTCCGGCTTATTAGTGATTCCTAGAGCCCAAAAAAAGTCTGCGGGCTATAGAGCGTTTTCCGTTCGGGCTCCAGTACTCTGGAATGCCCTCCCGGTAACAGTTTGAGATGCTACCTCAGTAGAAGCATTTAAGTCTCACCTTAAAACTCATCTGTATACTCTAGCCTTTAAATAGACCTCCTTTTTAGACCAGTTGATCTGCCGCTTCTTTTCGTTCTCCTATGTCCCCCCCTCCCTTGTGGAGGGGGTCCGGTCCGATGACCATGGATGAAGTACTGGCTGTCCAGAGTCGAGACCCAGGATGGACCGCTCGTCGGGACCCAGGATGGACCGCTCGCCTGTATCGATTGGGGACATCTCTACGCTGCTGATCCCCCTCCGCTTGAGATGGTCTCCTGTGGACGGGACTCTCGCTGCTGTCTTGGATCCGCTTCGAACTGAACTCTCGCGGCTGTGTTGGAGCCACTATGGATTGAACTTTCACAGTATCATGTTAGACCCGCTCGACATCCATTGCTTTCGGTCCCCTAGAGGGGGTGGGGGGGTTTGCCCACATCTGAGGTCCTCTCCAAGGTTTCTCATAGTCAGCATTGTCACTGGCGTCCCACTGGATGTGAATTCTCCCTGCCCACTGGGTGTGAGTTTTCCTTGCCCTTTTGTGGGTTCTTCCGAGGATGTTGTAGTCGTAATGATTTGTGCAGTCCTTTGAGACATTTGTGATTTGGGGCTACATAAATAAACATTGATTGATTGATTGATTGATGCCCTGCGATGAGATGGCGACTTGTCCAGGGTGTACCCTGCCTTCCGCCCGATTGTAGCTGAGATAGGCGCCAGCGCCCCCCGCGACCCCGAAAGGGAATAAGCGGTAGAAAATGGATGGATGGATGATTGATTGATTGATTTATAACACTTCATTGTACTCAACATAACATGTCGTGGTGGTTCCTTAGTCAAAATGTTGCATGGATTATGTTTTACCGACCATCTTCAAGCACCTTTCTGAATGTCTCTTCAGGATGTGCCGTTTGTGGGCGGTCTTATTTACGTGCCTCCACTTTGACTGTGTCCACTCTGCCAGCCACGTTGTAGTTTTTAGCACTTTCATAGTGATTATAATGACAGATATAAGTTACAAGTATACGCTACATTGTATTAGAAATGCCAACAGCACAGTATGCATGTGCATGTACAAGCCAGTCTGCCCCACAACAAGAGGATAGAGACAAATAAGTAATTTATTTACTGCAATGGTGGACCCGCGCAAAGCTCTTCAGGTAAAAACGTTACCATATATGGAGATATCCGCTGACATCACTAATGGGTAAAAATGTCACAAATGCGGCAAATTCTAAATTGGGGTAAATATGAAGGAGGGAACGATTAGACTTACTTATGATGATATATTGACAATCGTAAGCACATTGTTCTGGGCAAATTGAGTTATGTGGATCCAGATCAATGTGATACAAATTAGTTAAAGTAACTATGTAAAAAAGGGGGTATTCAACAAGGTTATACTTCTTCCCATTACCCTTTTGAGATATGTTTAATTTCATTTTATTTACTCCAGTACTCTGGAATGCCCTCCCGGTAACAGTTCGAGATGCCACCTCAGTAGAAGCATTTAAGTCTCACCTTAAAACTCATTTGTATACTCTAGCCTTTAAATAGACTCCCTTTTTAGACCAGTTGATCTGCCGTTTCTTTTCTTTTTCTTCTATGTCCCGCTCTCCTTTGTGGAGGGGGTCCGGTCCGATCCGGTGGCCATGTACTGCTTGCCTGTGTATCGGCTGGGGACATATCTGCGCTGCTGATCCGCCTCCGCTTGGGATGGTTTCCTGCTGGCTCCGCTGTGAACGGGACTCTCGCTGCTGTGTTGGATCCGCTTTGGACTGGACTCTCGCGACTGTGTTGGATCCATTATGGATTGAACTTTCACAGTATCATGTTAGACCCGCTCGACATCCATTGCTTTCCTCCTCTCCAAGGTTCTCATAGTCATCATTGTCACCGACGTCCCACTGGGTGTGAGTTTTCCTTGCCCTTATGTGGGCCTACCGAGGATGTCGTAGTGGTTTGTGCAGCCCTTTGAGACACTAGTGATTTAGGGCTATATAAGTAAACATTGATTGATTGATTGATTGACTTAATTAAATGTTCTTTTTTGTTTGTAAAATAATAATATTGCCATTGAGCACAATACTGTTCACTGGAGATATGTATGTATATTATGTACTACATGTATGATGTGGCGCTGACTATGACATACTCAATAAACAATTTACTCACTGTTTTGTAAATATCTCCACTATGCCTCCATGGTTTGATTTCAAACACACAGTACTTATGCTGATCCCAAATACACACAAACATTTACCAATAGGTAAGGAAAGTTGTTTTTGCATTATAGGTCCCATTTAAATCAGCAGGATGTTGTCAAATAACCTTATGTAATTCTGCTCTCTAACAAGACACATTTTAGAGGCAACTGCAGGAGCGCAAGTATCACCACTAGAGGGAGACAAGCTGCACGAGGTAAGCTCATCAACATCCTCAGAGCTCAAAAACCCCAATTGTCCAAACATTGGTTTGGACAATTGTTTATATTTTTTACAATTACAAAGTTTATGTAATAACATTTTTCAACGGCCCGAATAAAATGATTGGTGTTTACGGCGGTCACTCAGCCGGTCTCATCAACACGTACAAGAGGAGCAATGAACAATTTGCAATCATGTTGTTGTTTTGATAGAATATACATTCAATGACAGCTAACGCTAGCTATCTAAATTCCATCCATCCATCCATTTCCTACCGCTTATTCCCTTTGGGGTCGCGGGGGGGGGACTGGTGCCTATCTCAGCTACAATCGGGCGAAGGCGGGATACACCCTGGACAAGTCGTTACCTCATCGCAGAGCCGCTATCTAAATTCCATCCATCCATTTTCTACCGCTTATTCCCTTTGGGGTCGCGGGGGCGCTGGTGCCTATCTGAGCTATAAACGGGCGGAAGGCGGGATACACCCTGGACTTTTGACAAGAACAAGAAAGTTTGATCATATTACGCCTGGACTGGCTCACCTGCACTGGCTTCCTGTGCACTTAAGATGTGACTTTAAGGTTTTACTACTTACGTATAAAATACTACACGGTCTAGCTCCAGCCTATCGTGCCGATTGTATTGTACCATATGTCCCGGCAAGAAATCTGCGTTCAAAAGACTCCGGCTTATTAGTGATTCCTAGAGCCCAAAAAAAGTCTGCGGGCTATAGAGCGTTTTCCGTTCGGGCTCCAGTACTCTGGAATGCCCTCCCGGTAACAGTTCGAGATGCTACCTCAGTAGAAGCATTTAAGTCTCACCTTAAAACTCATCTGTATACTCTAGCCTTTAAATAGACCTCCTTTTTAGACCAGTTGATCTGCCGCTTCTTTTCTTTCTCCTATGTCCCCCCCTCCCTTGTGGAGGGGCTCCGGTCCGATGACCATGGATGAAGTACTGGCTGTCCAGAGTCGAGACCCAGGATGGACCGCTCGTCGAGACCCAGGATGGACCGCTCGCCTGTATCGGTTGGGGACATCTCTACGCTGCTGATCCGCCTCCGCTTGAGATGGTCTCCTGTGGACGGGACTCTCGCTGCTGTCTTGGATCCGCTTGAACTGAACTCTCGCGGCTGTGTTGGAGCCACTATGGATTGAACTTTCACAGTATCATGTTAGACCCGCTCGACATCCATTGCTTTCGGTCCCCTAGAGGGGGGGGGGGGTTGCCCACATCTGAGGTCCTCTCCAAGGTTTCTCATAGTCAGCATCGTCACTGGCGTCCCACTGGATGTGAATTCTCCCTGCCCACTGGGTGTGAGTTTTCCTTGCCCTTTTGTGGGTTCTTCCGAGGATGTTGTAGTCGTAATGATTTGTGCAGTCCTTTGAGACATTTGTGATTTGGGGCTATATAAATAAACATTGATTGATTGATTGAAGTTGCCACCTCATCGCAGGGCCCCACCTCATCGCAGGGCCAATATCTAAATTGTTATTATTAAATAATAACACCTAAAGCTAATGCGCGTGCATGTGTTCCGTGCATACGTAATTACGCCATTACGTACGAGAAGCTGGCATCTGTGTGAATGTTGCAAACAGCCCCTTCAATAGACGTCTACTGAACCCCTGTATAGGAAAAGACGGCAGGAACCTTCCATTTGGTTTGTCTTGTCGAGGCATGCATATGCACACACACTCACGTGCACACACACGCACATACAAACTATATAAAAGTTACCTGCTAAATAAACCATGGAGATGCTGACAATGGAAACCAAGATCAAGAGGATAAGTGCAGAGTTCTACGTGCTTGTCTTGAGTGAAAACATATAACTTTTTGCTTGTGTGCTTGTTTTTGCATTTCTTTCCCCTGATTATCTCTTCCAAGAAAATCTTATCTGTCCCGCCCACTCGCTGTTAGTAAACCATTGATGCATTTACGCTCGGGGTCTGTTTTGCTGAACGTTGACTGTCGAGATCACAGCAGCAAAGAGGTTGGTCAATTGTTAATAGTGCAAAGTATCGTGTAGATATGTAGATATACGTACGCGGAACGTTCACGTTACACTAAATAGGAGGTTCAGCAGGTAGCAGCTGCTGCTCGGCCTTCAAAGTACTTTCTGTAGACATAAACCAACGTCTTAATTGTTTTGATCAAATGTGATCATTTGTGACATGCAAAAGGAATAGGTGCACAGTTGCAATGTAGAATAGTTTCATCCTGGGGAAGTTAATATAATACAATGAAATTTAAGAGAAAATACTGGTTCATTGAATTTTTTGTGTTATGACACTGTTGGAGCCTATCTATATTATTTATTTAATAATTGTTTTGACAATGGAATCAAATCATGCCAATGATGATATTGACGGGTTATTGGATGTTTCAGATAAATTATATTGACTGATTGTTTTCAGCTGCTCAGGCTCCTCCTGGTGGTTCACTTCCTCCTCCTAATAATTGAGAAGAAAGCACAGCTGGGCGCTTGGTCGGTCTGTCATGCTGAAGGAGTGAGGAGTGATATATCAATCAATCAATGTTTACTTATATAGCCCTAAATCACTAGTGTCTCAAAGGGCTGCACAAACCACCACGACATCCTCGGTAGGCCCACATAAGGGCAAGGAAAACTCACACCCAGTGGGACATTGGTGACAATAATGACCCAGTGGGACGTCGGTGACAATGATGACTATGAGAACCTTAGAGAGGAGGAAAGCAATGGATGTCGAGCGGATCTAACAGGATACTGTGAAAGTTCAATCCACAATGGATACAACACAGTCGCGAGAGTCCAGTCCAAAGAGGATCCAAGACACAGCAGCGAGAGTCCCGTTCACAGCGGAGCCAGCAAGAAACCATCCCAAGCGTAGGCGGACCAGCAGCGCAGAGATGTCCCCAGCCGATACACAGGCGAGCAGTACATGGCCACCGGATCGGACCGGACCCCCTCCACACGGGAGAGTGGGACATAGAAGAAAAAGAAAAGAAACGGCAGATCAACTGGTCTAAAAAGGGAGTCTATTTAAAGGCTAGAGTATACAAATGAGTTTTAAGGTGAGACTTAAATGCTTCTACTGAGGTGGCATCGCGAACTGTTACCGGGAGGGTATTCCAGAGTACTGGAGCCCGAACGGAAAATGCTCTATAGCCCGCAGACTTTTTTTGGGCTTTGGGAATCACTAATAAGCCAGAGTCCTTTGAACGCAGATTTCTTGCCGGGACATATGGTACAATACAATCGGCAAGATAAGATGGAGCTAGACCGTGTAGTATTTTATACGTAAGTAGTAAAACCTTAATATAGTTTGTTTATCACTAAATAAGTTATTTTTATTATATGGAAAGCCAACCACGGAGAATATTTTTTGTTCGTCAAAATAAATTATCAACATTTTGAATCTGGAAGTATATTCGCGAGTGCTTATTGAAGAATTTAGTGCGTCATAAACCTCCTCCTCAAAGCTACTCTGAAATCTTTATTTTTATGAAACTTTTTGGAACGACAGAGTAGCCGTAACAAGTAAACAAACCTCACTGAAGACCCGAAGGACCATCCACGATCGCTCTGCACCGAGGACAGCAAGCAGCCAGTGGGCCGTGAGTAAGATCAGCGGATGGACGTCATGAATGAATGAATGAACGCGCCGCTGCGCTGTATGGAATCATTCGAACGCTATGGGAAGGAAAGTTGCAGATTGTGGATGTGAAATGCAAATGTTGGAAGGACGTTTAGGAATGAACTAAACGATGAACTAAGTGGAAATTAAATTGAGCAGTGTGATTGTTTGGAAAGATGTCTGACACACCTGAGACGACATGCTGAGAACGCGCATTGCTTCGCGCAGAGGCAGACTGGGCGCGTGCACGAGGAGGCTAAATTAAATAAAGACTTTGATGACTGATGTTAGAAATACCGATAAAGTCAATGATGATTTTGAAGTATTTAAAGAAGCTGTGGATGAATTTATAAATGCTCACAACTTTGTGCAAGAATTGCTATCAGAAGATGAAAAGGAAAATGATTATTATGACTGGTATGAACCCAGAATAATACATTTGAATTATTTCATGAAAGATGTTGAAACATGGAAAAGAGAAATTGCACAATCAAAAGTTGGACCACTGGACAGCATATCAAATGTATCTCACAAATGAAAGTCTGCCACTGGATCAAAGGCCTCCAGATGTTCCTCAGTATCCTCAGAATTAAAAAAGGCCAAAGCGGACCAGGCTACTACAATGGCTCGAGCTGGTGCACTGAAAGAAAAACACACCTTGCAACTGGAGGAATCGAAGCTTAAAGGAAAGATGAAGCAAATGGAGTTAGAAGCAGATCTCACAGCATCAACTGCTAAAATACAAATCCTTCAAAGTGATTCAATTCATGAAAGTAATGAGGTGGCTGAGGAACCAATGACTGGGTATAATGATTCTTACCATGAAAGAGAAACTATGGAGAGCAATGTGGACTTTATAGATTTAGGTGCGATACCCAAGACTCCACTTCACCAAACCATCTTAGGTCTCCACAGACCTCTACTTAAAAGGAACACCAACACATCAGAAGATCTTAATAAACCTCAAAACAAAAACGCAACTGAAAAACACAGGACCCAGAGTGTAAATCAGACTCAAATAATAAATCACTCAAGACAAGATAATGTGGTCATTAATGCTGCTCATGATAACTTGGATATGGTTATTCAAAAACAAAGTGACATCGCAAAACTCATTGTCTCACAGCAAAAACTGTCTCTACTACCAGCAAGAGAGATGTCTGTGTTTGATGGTAACCCACTGGCATATCAGTCTTTTATCCATGCATTTGAACACTTGATTGAAGACAAGACTGAGAATAGTCAAGAACGACTCTACTACCTTGAACAGTTTACATCTGGTTTGCCAAGAAACTTGGTTCGCAGCTGTTTGCACATGGCAGCCAGTATGGGCTATAATGAAGCAAGGCGCCTCTTAAAGGAACACTTTGGAAATGAGATGAAAATTTCGGGAGCTTATTTGGAAAAAGCCTTGAATTGGACAGCGATTAAAGCTGAGGATGGGAAAATGCTGCATGCATATGTACTGTATTTGAGAGGATGCTGTAATGTAATGCAAAATTTACAGTATTTGGAGGAACTTCATATCCCATCAAACCTAAAGCTAATTACATCCAAACTACCCTACAAACTCAGAGAAAAGTGGCAAAACACAGCGTTTGAGACACAACAGAGAACTGGCAGGAGAAACAGATTCAACAACTTTGTGGATTTTGTGGAAAACCATGCTGAGATGCTTTTGGATCCGTTGTTTGGAGACATTCAGGACCAAACAACGAAAAGGCCTCTTCCAAGAAGCACAAGTGGACTAAAACCAATCAGAGGCAGAAGCAGCAGCTTTGCTACTTCAGTAGCTGTGAATACAGAGCCAGCAGCATCCACTGTTAAACAATCATCTGTTCCACAACAACCTGCTCAAACCACACCCAGTGGTATCATCTCTTTATGTGGATATTGTCATGGCAAACATGCTCTGATTGACTGCTCACAATTCAAAACAAAGTCACATGACAAAAAGGTTGAATTTTTAGGAACGCAAGGATATTGTTTTGGTTGCCTAATAAAAGGTCATCCAAGCAAAAATTGTAAAAGAAGATTAATGTGTCATGTTTGCAAAATGAAACATCCTACTGCACTTCATATTTCAAGAGAAAAATTCCCAAAACAGGAAAATCAAGCAAAGCCCACTGCTGAGACGGAAGAAACCCCTGTTAGCATTGCCCTTTGTTGTAATTTATGGGTTATATAGTTCATATGTGATGATCATTCATGATTTGCATGCTAGATTTAATTGCTGATACATTGATCTATTATTATTTACAGCTAAAAAGAGTTAAAAGTGAATTGATTTGATTTATACATGTATTTGGTATTGATTATTTGAAAAACACTTACACTGGATTGGTTTGTTTTCTATTTTATAGCCTAACAAAGGGTTAGCTAAAATACTGCATGTTCCACAATGCATTGCGGCAAACCGGATGTAAAAAAAAAAAGGAGCAGGAGCAGGTGCATTGTGGTTGTTGAGATTGAGCATTACGAGCCTACGGGTGATGAATGAATGACAGATAACAAGATATACCTGTAAGTATTGTTTTGTACCACTTGTGTCCCCATTTTTTTCTTATATAAAGTAAAACTTTATTTACACATTTCGACGTCCTGTCCAATACTTTGATCGCAGTTAGTCTACACCCTTTTTTCAGCCGGTGATGCAACCGGGGCCGGGCAAGACTGTGCACTTGCCATCGTGCTAGTCAGAGTTAAGGCGGGAAAAGGGAAAAGGTATGTTCAGACTTATGCCTTCCTCGATCCAGGCAGCAAAGCAACATTTTACACGGAGAATCTAATGAACAAACTGAATGTGAAAGGACGCAAAATACAAATTATTTTGCGAACAATTGAACAGGAAAAGCTTGCGAAGACATATGAGGTCAGAGGACTGGAGGTTGGAGACTTGGAAGGGTTCACATATCTGGACCTGCCGAAAGTGTTTACACAGAGCAGGATACCTGTCTGAAAGGAAAACATCATCACTAAAGCTGGTTTGAAGAGGTGGCCATAACTTGGTGGCATTGACTTGAAGGAAATTGAGGCAGACATTGAACTTCTTATTGGGACTGATGTTCCTCGGGCAATGGAGCCGTGGAATATAATAAACAGTCCAAAAAATGGACCATGTGCAGTACAAACCATACTGGGATGGGTGGTAACCGGACCATTCAGTTGCAGTGCTACAGATCATGCTGGGCCCATTGCAGTGTCATCTAACAGAATCTCAGTATTTGAGCCGAAGGATCTCCTCATCAGACAACATAACCAGGATTTCTCTGACAACATATATGAGGAGAAAAAATAGATGTCAGTTGAGGATAAATGTTTTATGGAGATCGCCTCAAGTTTAGTGTTTCTTAAAGATGGTCACGTTCCTGTGCCACTGCCTTTACGGGATAAAGACAAAGTCACACCTCAGGATAAGTTTACAGAGAAAGAAAGACATCGGCATTCCTCCTCTTCTTCTTCCACAAAAAGACACGACAAAGATAAAGAAAACATCTCAAAGTTGACAAGGAGAAAACCACCAAGGAAGAGACATTTGAAAAGGACAAAGTTCAGAAGGACGAGTCGGAGTATGAAATCTATGACGTCAACAACCGTTTGCTCAACCTGGATGACACCAAGCTCAGCGCCTCAGATGACCATCATGACAGATGGATACAAGCAAGACCATGGAACAAGGAAACGCATAACTAGACCAGGGACCATGCAACAAGGAAAGCAAAACCAGCGCTGGAGCGAGCAGTCCACTGAAGTCCGACAGCAAAGAAGACCAGCCCAGGATTGTGACATTGAGGCAGGGGCAAATACTGCTGGATTTAAAAAAGATCATGGATTACGGGCCATATGGTAAAGACATTTACAGATGCCAAGGGCTTCGTGAGAAGTGTTTTGGTTGAAACCAAAACCAACACGGTTGAAGGACCAATAGAAGTTGTGCCTGCTAAAAGAAGCAACTTGATGGACTGAAGGGGGATTCGGTTCTCCAGCCTTGATGACTCCATGACCGCATCAGATATGACTATAGATTTTGAGACTTGACTAGTAACTCAAGTAACTCAATTAATCTTTGAATTTGAAGAACATCATTCATTTGGATTGTATTGTTCTATTATGGCTCCTTTTGAGTGTTATAATTTATGTAATTGTTAAGATAAAGCCCACAATTAGGGGCCGGGAAGTTGGAGTATATCTATATTATTTATTTAATAATTGTTTTGACAATGGAATCAAATCATGCCAATGATGATATTGATGGATTATTGGATGTTTCAGATAATTATATTGACTGATTGGCTTCAAGGTGGCAGAGGGGTTAGTGCGTCTGCCTCAAAATACGAAGGTCCTGCAGTCCTGGGTTCAATCCCAGGCTCGGGATCTTTCTGTGTGGAGTTTGCATGTTCTCCCCGTGAATGCGTGGGTTCCCTCCGGGTACTCCGGCTTCCTCCCACCTCCAAAGACATGCACCTGGGGATAGGTTGATTGGCAACAATAAATTGGCCCTAGTGTGTGAATGTGAGTGTGAATGTTGTCTGTCTATCTGTGTTGGCCCTGCGATGAGGTGGTGACTTGTCCAGGGTGTACCCCGCCTTCCGCCCGATTGTAGCTGAGATAGGCGCCAGCGCCCCCCGCGACCCCAAAAGGGAATAAGCGGTAGAAAATGGATAGATGGATGTTTTCAGCTGCTCACGCTCCTCCTGGTGGGCCACTTCCTCCTCCTAATAATTAAGATGACAGCACGGTCTGTCATGCTGAAGGAGTGAGGAGTGATATAGTTTGTTTATCACTAAATAAATTATTTTAGATTATATAGAAAGTCAACCACGGAGAATATTTTTTGTTTGTGAAAATAAATTATCAACATTATGAATCTGGAAGTATCTCCGCAAGTGTTTATTGAAGAATTTAGCGCGTCATAAACCTCCTCCTCAAGGCTACTCTCCAATCTTTATTTTTATTTTTTCAAAACTTTTTGGAACGACAGAGTAGCCATAACAGACACCTTTCTTTGTATATAGTGTAAATTCACATTGTATTTACTTTATTTATTCCTTGTCTATTTGTAAATATGTTCCTTTGCCTATTTTTAACCATGTAAACCCCATTAATGTAAATTTCGGACTATAAGCCTATGCTTTGAATCCTTATAAAACAGTTTGGTTAATTTATGGATTGTTCTTCGCTGACGGCCATAATGCATATACGGTAGTTTAACAAAAACCAGGCAAATACGTTGAAAAAGCGTGTTATTAATTGTGCGATGGCGCCATCTTTAAGACGAGAGTTCTCTCAGAGCAGGTGCTGTAATCTAGATCACACATGCATCAGTTATCCAATCATCATTTTATTACCATTTCTTAAAGGGGAACTGTACTTTTTTGGAATTTTGCCTGTCATTTACAACCCTTATTTAAGTAAGACTAGCACACGTATGTTTTTCTTTTTTTTATGCATTCTAATTTAATTTAAGTATCTCTTTATTTACACAACATTATACAACTTCATAAGCTTAGTAATTTTAAATAATTTATAAGTGCTTTGGAGAAGGGAAACTCCCAGGAAGCTGCAATCGCTTATAAGCAAGGACCCCAGTACAGTACATGTAAGATAATAAGGTACAACATTGATCAAATTTAAACATACTTCCATCCTAAACCATTTCCTAATCATACTTTCATCTAACTAGTAAATAAATGTGACCTAAGGTCTGCTTACAATGGAGTCTAAGGGAGTTGCTCTATTCTACCCATAAAGAGCTAAAAAACCAAACACCTTCATTAAGGCTACATATACATGCTATATGTATATACAGTATGTAATGTAACAGGCACATTCGTAATAACATTTAATATGTACGTATTTTGATCATTTTAAGCATACGTGGCACATTACTTTTAAAAACGCATCACAATGATCGCTTTTTCCTTCGACGACATCACTGACTATTATTCACTGCAGACTTCATGAGAGCCAAAAAACATCCATCCATTTTCTACCGTTTATTCCCTTTGGGGTCGCGGGGGGCGCTGGTGCCTATCTCAGCTACAATGGGGCGGAAAAACATAATAAAACATAAATACTGTACAATGTCTGCTGTCATTAGGATGCAGACTGATAGGATGTTCATATATTCTTGTTCAGATAAAGAATGACTTCCGAAGAAAAAAGGGGGGTGGAACAAAGCGTCTTCTTGCATCTTTCTCACCATTTACGTGTATAAATTGGAATGCCAAAATTGAACAACTTTTCAGATTATGTTCTCATCCTTCTACTATCAAGGTAAGAAGAAATATTTATTATCCAGAATAAACTTTCACGAGCTTTGAGGTAAGAAAGCAGCTCATCGGTCAACGTCATCATAGCAGCAACAAACTTGTTAGCTCTCTGTGACAACGTGTCGCTAAAAATGGTTTATCTGTGTTAGCGCTTGTAATGCCAGTATCCCAAATACTTGGTTATTATTCAGGTCATGAAATGTAAATGGAACATTATTAACACTTTTTGGATGGTAATTTTTCAGTTTTCTAAGCGGTATAGAGGACCACCCATTGGCTCCATTGTAAGCTGACTTTTATTTATGTTTATTTACGAGTTAGAATGCATTACCAAAAAAAATTGCATCTGTCTTCTTGTCTCTCATAAGGATTGTACACAATAGGCACAATTCCAAAACTCCCCACACCTGCACCAGCTCAACTGTCCATCACTGATTGACATCCCCCAGGTCCTGGATCCCACAAATTCATTTCCACTTCCGACCACCATTCATACGTCACTGGACTTGGACCTGACATTCATAACAACACTTCACACATGCCTGTCATCTTTACAACACATAAGCACACCAGACATCGCCATATACATACATTCTGTCAACTTACACAACCTAAGAAATCTCCCCAAACACCAAAAATCCACTTCTTTACCTGTCACCATCAACATGGCGTCCTTTTTAAGGACTTTGCAGACCACTTCAGAACCAAAAATCGAAGACATCAAATCTGGTCTCCAAACAGAAGTTTTATCTGAACACCAGATCTGCTGTCCTTGCCTGAGGAAACACTGGAGAGTTTTTTTCCTGGTTGATGCAAGGACACTTGCATCAACCAGTTCCAGTTCCCAAATCACTTTTTAAATAATTTAATGGATTCTTTGAGAATCAGCTTTTAACTATTATGAACTGGTCTCTTCAGACAGAGGTCTTCTTTTTGTGCAATTACTAAATAATTTGTTTCATAATTTAATTCAGAAGAGTTGACAAATCAAAGTTGCTTACAGTGGGACGTAAAATTAAAAGTCTCAAAATAAATTGGATTATTTAACAACTCACTCTGCAAACTTCTGCAACTCCAGTTGAGTCTTGAGTTTCTTCTTTGCTCCCTGGGTTAAGTCATACTTGTTCAGGTCCTCCTCAGTGAGTGCTAAAAACTGCAAAGTAGAAACCTCTGTTAACATGTTTACTTGCATAATAAATGATTAAATTACAAACCCAGTTTCCACATGAGTTGGGAAATTGTGTTGGATGTAAATATAAACGGAATACAATGATTTGCAAATCCTTTTCAACCCATATGCAATTGAATGCACTACAAAGACAAGATATTTGATGTTGAAACTCATGAACTTTATTTTTTTGCAAATAATAATTAACTTAGAATTTCAAGGCTGCAACACGTGCCAAAGTAGTTGGGAAAGGGCATGTTCACCACTGTGTTACATCACCGTTTCTTTTAACAACACTCAATAAACGTTTGGGAACTGAGGAAACTAATTGTTGAAGCTTTGAAAGTGGAATTCTTTCCCATTCTTGTTTTATGTAGAGCTTCAGTCGTTCAACAGTCCGGGGTCTCTGCTGTCGTATTTTACGATTCATAATGCGCCACACATTTTTGATGAGAGACAGGTCTGGACTGCAGGCGGGCCAGGAAAGTACCCGCACTCTTTTTTTACGAAGCCATGCTGTTGTAACACTTGTCCTGCTGAAATAAGCAGCGTCCATGATAACGTTGCTTGGATGACAACATATGTTGTTCCAACACCTGTATGGACCATTCAGCATTAATGGTGCCTTCACATATGTGTAAGTTACCCATGCCTTGGGCACTAATACACCCCCATACCATCACAGATGCTGGCTTCAATCCGAATGGTTATTTTCCTCTTTGTTCTGGAGGACACCATGTCCTCTGTTTTCAAATATAATTTGAAATGTGGACTCGTCAGACCGCAGAACACCTTTCCACTTTGCATCAATTCATCTTAGGTGAGCTCGGGCCCAGCATAGCAGAGTTTTAACTTGCACTTACAGATGTAGCGACCAACTGTAGTTACTGACAGTGGTTTTATGAAGTGTTCCTGAGCCCACGGGGTGATATCCTTTACACACTGATGTCGGTTTTTGATGCGGTACCGCCTGGGGGATCAAAAGTCCGTAATATCATTGCTTACGTGCAGTGATTTCTCCAGATTCTCTGAACTTTTTGATGATTTTACGGACCGTAGATGGTAAAATCCCTAAATTCCTTGCAATAGCTCGTTGAGAAATGTTGTTCTAAAACTGTTCGACAATGTGCTTGCAAACTGGTGACCCTCGGCCAATCCTTGTTTGTGAAATACTTAGCATTTCATGGAAACTTCTTTTATACTAAATTTTGGCACCCAACTGTTCCCAATTAGCCTGCACACCTGTGGGATGTTCCATATAAGTGTTTAATGAGCATTCCTCAACTTTTTCAGTATCTATTGCCACCTTTCCCAACTTCTTTGTCACGTGTTGCTGGCATCAAATTCTAAAGTTAAAGATTATTTGCAAAATAAATAAATGTTTATCAGTTTGAACATCAAAATATGTTGTCTTCGTAGCATATTCAACTGAATACGGGTTGAAAAGGATTTGCAAAACATTGTATTCCGTTTATATTTACATCTAACACAATTTCCCAACTCATATGGAAACGGTGTTTGTATGTCTGAGTTTAAACTCACCTCTTCCATTGTCAGCTGTTTGAAAACTGGATAGTATTTATGTAGGCGGAGCTTGCGCAGCCAGTCTAAAATGCCATTCTGCTCTGGAGTATTAACCTGGGACTGGGATAGAGACTGTGTATGGGACTGGGGACGTGGCCGGGAATGGCAATATAAGAGGGACTGGGAATGAGGGGAGTGTTGAGGCTGTGTACTGTGATGTGGACTTGTTTGCAGGTGCAGCTGATGTAATGAGGACTGCTGCGAGTCTGAATAGGTGTGCGACTGAAGTGAATGACAGGGTTTGCTTTGGGGATGTGGTTGGGAGGAAGCATCAACTCTGCCAACAAGGAAGCCCTGCGTGGGCAGTGCTGGCATATGGGGAGGAAGGGAGGACAGCTGAGGGGAGTGTTGTGGAGGAGGATGGGACAAAGGGAGGGCAGCGACTTGAGTGGAAGAACGGGCCATGGCAGAATTGTGGGTGCTGACAACGGGCTGTACACTGGCCACTCTGTACACCGCCCTAAAAGAAAAAACACTGCAATGTCAGTGGGGGGACAGAAATCTTTTTGCACACATCAGTGATGTTGGATGATAAAATCGTACCTGTTGGCTCCTCTGTACTGCATGGCGCAACTAGCTAGGCCAGCTGTGTGAGAGATTTAAAGAAAATGTCACTGACACAGCAAAGTAAATCGTAAACATCAAAATAGCAATAAATGTTCCTGCATAAATTAGATTAACATGATTCCTCTTCTTTATAATTTGTGGGATTATCTATACCCTTCTGAGGGCCAGGGTCCTCTGCAGTGGATATTTGTGTCATGCAAAGCAAGGGTAGTTTTTCGCTCTCCAAAATGTGTAACTGACTAAAGACATAGCCAAATAACATAATTTAAAAGATGATATTAGATAAGACAGACATAGCCAATTTAGCTACGATGAGGAGAAACTGCTTCTTTGTTTCATCCAATCCAATTTTTTTCCCCAAGAGGGCTGTTTAGACAAGACTGTTTAAATAAAACACAAAGAACATGTTTTATTTTAGTTACTCATTCAAACAAAAATAACATTTTTGTGGGTAAACTTTCATCGAAAAGTGTGTGATTATGTTAGCCACAACTATTACACAGAACTTACATATTATCCAATCCAATCCACTTTGTTTCCAAAGTGCTGCACAACAATATTAAAAACAACATTCAAATACTATCCTGAGCTCCACCAAAAAGTAACCAAAAACAACATTCAAATACTATCCTGAGCTCCACCAATGATTGAATAAAAACAAAAAAACAAAAATTAATACTTATAAAACCAATATAAAAACATTATAAAATAAATATGATTAAAAATTATTTTAAGGGTGTAACCAATTAAAACAGTAAATAGAAATCAAAATTTTAAAACACAGAGGGCAACAGAGGACCACACAACTCACATAGTGTTAAAAGCCAGAGAATAAAAATGGGTCTTAAGACGAGACTTAAAACACTCCACTGTGGAAGAAGTTCGAACATGGAGGGGCAGAGTGTTCCAGAGCTTAGGGCCGACCACGGAGAAGGCCCTGTCTCCCCTAGTTTTAAGTCTGGTCTTGGGCACCATGAGCTGGAGCAGGCTCTCGGACCTCAGAGCGCGCGCAGGATTGTAATTTTGGATGAGGTCCGAGATATAATGAGGTGCCATTCTATGTACAGCTTTAAAAAACAAAAAGCAAGGTTTTAAAATCAATTCTAAAATGAACAGGGAACCAGTGCAAACTCTCAAGGATTATTATGAACTGATATTATGAACAAGTACATACTTATGAACGACACAGCTAAAGGCTAACGCATACAGTATCTGCTAATCAAGATAATGAGGTTACTGGGATCAACAAAGAAATAATACTCACAGATAATTTTTTGCTGACAAAAATAAACACAGAGTATCCATCCATCCATCTTCTACCGCATGTCCCTTTTGGGGTCGCGGGGGGTGCTGAAGCCTATCTCAGCTGCATTCGGAGTAGATTATTGAAACTAGGTTTTTGGGATATTAGCCAAACGACAAACAGCACATGTGATGGAGACATGAACACTGATACGTGATAAACGCATACTTATCCCTGTCAGCTGTTTTTGATACAATCACTGTCGGACCTCTAGCTGATGGAATAAATTAAACAAACAAGTCTTTTTTTTTTTGTGTCATAAGCAAGGTGCAACATTATTTCATGTTTTAAATCCTTATTAAAGGACGGATCATGAAGTTAACTTACGTGTATTGGTTCCATTCGTCTCGATGGACTGTGCACGCGTGCATAAGGTGCCCAAGCGACTAAAAATAAACAAGATGTACCCTAACTCCTTGTTAGTGGTGTTGAAGACAATGTACACTTAATTGCACATGTGAAATATGACTATATTGATGACTAAAGGCATTTTAAGTCCGCAAGAGTTTTGTAGTGGCACATGCACTAATGCGCTTTAGACATTTAAACATTCAAGAGGTTTCCTGGGCTCCTTGTTGGTATGCGCTGATTTAGTAAGTAATGTACACTTCACTGCACATGTAATATATCACCATGTTCCTGATAAAATATGTTCCAATTCCACAAGTGTTAAGTTTCAGCAGCACAGGCACATATGCACCCTTTAAACACTAAAAAAAGAAAAAAGATTCATAATGTTCCCAGAGCTCTGTGTAAGTGTGAGCTGGTTTGAAAGATAATGCACATATCTTTGTATGTCTGGTATATAAAAAAAACAAACATTATAATAACTGAAGTGTAACACCACCAAGTCAGCTGTGGCACCTGTTGGTTTCTGATTGGACAAAATGTGCACGACAGCTGGTGTATTTGTTTGTGTGTAGACATAGACAAAGTTTTGAAACTACACTTGAGTAGATGAAGGTTGTTATCACCCCAGATATGCATTTTTCAAACTATGCGTGTTCGTGTGGACATTGCCTAGATAATGAGATTATGCAACTAAACTACCGTAAATTCTGGACTACTAGCCGCTACTTTTTCCTACCTTTTGAACTCTGCATCTTATAAAACGGTGCAGCTAATTTATGGATTTTTCTTCGTTCATGACCATAATACAAACCATTTTCCAAAAAAAAACACAAAACAAGCAAAGACACTTAAATGGTGCTTTATTACTATGACGCCATCCTTCGGACGAGTTTGCTCACTGTTGATGCTGCAGTGCCCTTCTTTTTAAGACTACAGCTTTCAACCAAAAGTGCCGTTTTGTCTTCTACCCATCCATAGTGTTTTACTTGTATGTATTCTTCAGTTATTGTTCCAAGCAACGTTTGTAAGTTTTACTATATAACTAAAACTAGTTATACTTACTAAACCGTCCCATGTGTAATGTCTGTAGAAGTGTTTTCATGCGTTTGCGTACGTGCTATCGTAATGTAACCAGGCAGGCGTCATTAGCATTAGCTAATATTTTTTAACCCATTTAGGAGTGTCTGTGTTAGTATTATTAACTTACAAAGTCATTCGTTTTGTATTGTTTCAGATTCACTAATTCCTCAGTAAATTCCCCAAGACGTCACCAGGGAGATATTGAGTCTGTTTAACTGACTGAAGAGCTAGCTTCCACAGCTATTGGGTCCATGACAATGACTTCTGTTTTGTTTTATTTATCTTACTGCTGTGTTACAGACACCATTTGGAAACAATTAAGTTATGTAAATAAACATTTACAAAATCTTTAATATCAACGGCTAATGGAAAAAATATTCTAAGATTTAGTGGTTGCGCCTTACATATAGGTGTGCTCTATAGTTTGTTTTCGAAAGTATTTTTAAGAGTTCCTTTAACATGGTATAACTATGACCTAGTAAAGTCAATGGGTAATGACAATATACATGTATGTACGAGAGTGAAATTATACAGAACCATGAACATCCGTTAAAAATGTAGATTTTTGTTAATATCTAATCAAACCAAATCAATTTTATTTATAAAGCACATTTAAAATTTACCACAGGGGTAGCCAAAGTGCTGTACAATAGGCAGGTGAAAAGATAACACAAGAAAAACGAGCAAATATAACACAAGACAAACAGAGCATGATAAAAAAAAAAAATAAAGAAATAAGTAAAACAGAGAGATATGGCGCAGGCCTGGTGATAACAAGAAACAGGACACTGACCTATATCCTTACTGGTCTGACACTCACACACGCGTGTGCAAGCACACACGCGCACACACACACAGACTCACGTACACACATACAAATGCAAACACTGTACTTAAAAATACTGAATAATGAAGTCACAGTCTAAAAAGAGCAGAATCAAATACATACACACAGTTACACATACACATGAACTCACTGTAGGCTTTCCAACACAAACATACCACAATGAATTCCCACACTAGACTAAAATAGATACTGCCCTCAGCCTCCAACAAATCCGAAACACGAACTGAAAATGCTCCCTGCAGTACCACAACCATCACTCTCACCGTTAAATAAGAGCAACCCTCACACTTACCACACACTTTGCTTCATACACTCTGCTCTCTCTCCAAAACATACATGGAGTCTTACATCTGTACTCCGTTTATCTACATCTAAGAACAGATATCACCTGGTTTTAAACCCCTCTGCAAGACTTGCGGTGTACATGACTAATACTGATTCTGTAAAATATTATGTTACCAGTAAAAGAAAAAAGTTTTTAACTCACTATGGCTGGATGTGAACGGGCAGGTAGCGTCTACAGAAGCCGTGGAAGGGGAGGGAGGTATGTTGGGGAGCGAAGAAGGGAAGGAGAACAGATAGTTGGGTGAGAGAGGCCTGGTGGAGGTGAAGAAGAGCTGGACACTGTGGTGCCGGAGGACATGGCAGGGCAACGCTGTCAGACATCTAAGTGCAGGTGGACAGACGAAACAGTGGAAGGACAGACACAAAGATGGAAACAACAAATGAATTGCTATAATGTGACTGAACGTTTGTGTCCATACGTAAGTTTACATGGCACCGTTTCGAATAAAAAAGAAAAACAGTGCAAGAAAAAAACGCCACAAGGAAATTTTTGTACTTGAAAGTGAAAACATTTGAAAACGTGTCTTAAAGTGGAACTTTGCAAAAAACAACATTGTCATTGTTTTCTGTGTAAAAGCTAAAGACAGAAAACCTCTGCTTACAAGTTGGATGTTTAATGTACAGTTGTGGTCAGAGCTTTACATACACTCATCAAGGGCATGATTGTCATAATCGTTTTGGCTCCTTAACATTTTCATTGATTTTGTTAAAAACAAGAAGGTGGTGCCCAAGTTTGCATTTAGTTTTGTATTTTCTTTAATACCCACAGGGTCCAGATTAACCATCCATCCCATCCATTTTCTACCGCTTATTCCCTTTTTGGTGTCGCGGGGGGCGCTGGCGCCTATCTCAGCTACAATCGGGCGGAAGGCGATGTACACCCTGGACAAGCCGCCACCTCATCGCAGGGCCAACACAGATAGACAGACAACATTCACACTCACATTCACACACTAGGGCCAATTTAGTGTTGCCAATCAACCTATCCCCAGGTGCATGTCTTTGGAAGTGGGAGGAAGCCGGAGTACCCGGAGGGAACCCACGCATTCACGGGGAGAACATGCAAACTCCACACAGAAAGATCCCGAGCCTGGATTTGAACCCAGGACTGCAGGACCTTCGTATTGTGAGGCAGACGCACTAACCCCTCTGCCACCGTGAAGCCTCCAGATTAACCAAAGACACTAAAAGATATCACATATGTATGTTCCCCTAAAATGCTCTTCATTTTTCATTAGTGGTCACAATTTTCTGCAGTAAATTGTTTCCCTTTGCTAAAATTTAGACGCATTGTTTGACAGTGCTCACAGAGTGACCAATGCTTTTAAACCAATGAGAAAGTCCAAAACACTGACAAAAAATCTAAGAATGTTAATTATAGAGTGACAGAAGTTGGGAAAGGCTTTGGAAATATTTCTCAACAACTGCATAGTCCTGAACATCAGTTGAAGCAATTGTACATATGTGCACATTATGCGTATGGACAGTATTCATACAAACAGCTGCACAGCTCAAACTAGGATACAGTTACACCCAACAAGACACTAATCACATACACGCATTAGAAATGGTTTTGGAAGGGAGAAAGCATGCAGGCACTAAGCTTCTGGAATTGCCTTCCCAAAGCCGCAACTTCAACCCTATAGTATATTTGTGGACTATACTTAAAAGCCAAGAAAACCATTAATTTCAATCAACTCTACCGTTTCTGACAAAATGGGAAGGTCAAATAGCCATGTAGAATTAGGCCCCCAAATTATAAAATTCAGGGCTCCTTTTGGATTCAGATAATTAAAGTTGCTTTTAACAAATATTTGAAGATGTTACAAAGATGTAGTAAATTAATTTCACCAATGGTTCACATTAATCATTAAAAGCCCAAGATAAATATTAAATTCATGCCCATCAGGAGTTTAAATCATTTCTCATCACACTTGTATACAGTACATGACGTGGGAATACTTCACATTCAAAAGAACTGTTGTGTTTATGATAATTCTGTACATTGTGTACATTTATTGGAACGCAACTGTTAACAAGTTAAAATTCATTGTTTCCATACTGTATGTTTAGTTTTATTCAGACATATTAGATGATACACATTTCAGTCTAGGTTTAGATAATGTTGTGTTTTTGAAAGTCTTCCACAATGGACCAGATAACGATTGCGTTTCTACATTTAAAACTTCCCTGTGGTCCACATAATATGTAATAGCAGTTATTTGGTCAAAATTGGGCATGGATTATGTTTTACAGACAATCTTCAAACCTTTTTCCCACCGTCTCTATAGGATGAGCCGTTTTGTGGGAGGTCTTATTTACATTGCCTCACTTCGACTGTGTCTACTGCCCGTCAGCCATGTTGTAGTTTTTAGCGCTTCCATATCAAGTCTACTGACAGATATAAGTTAGAACTTTATGCTACTTTGTATTAGAAATGGTAACAGTGGAGGGTGCAAGTGCATGTACAAGCCAGTCTGCCCCACAACAAGAGGTGAAAGAAAAAGAAGGAACTTATTGACTACAATGTCGGACTACATTGATGGACTCGCACAAAGCTTTTCAGGTAAATCTCTACCATATACAGTATGGAAATATCCGCTGACCTACCCAATTGGAAAAATCACAATTGGGGCAAATTCCAAACGGCTCTTTTGGAGGGTGTATGAAGTAAGGAACACTTTTTTTTATAAATATCTCAGTGATGCCTTCAGGGGTTGATTTAAAATTTTCGGAGCCTATGCAGATCACAAATGCACAAAAACAGGTGCAAATAGGTAAGAAAAGTTGGTTTTGCATAATTGGTCCCCTTTAAGAGTCACAATGTTAAACATAGTCAATGCTGCACTTCTATGAAAGACAAGTAATCTATGTCTACAATGTGCAATACTGTCTAAATTAAATGAAACCGAATTCTCCCATTTCACCTTTTTCATAGCCTCTAACACTTGGTTTTGCACATTCAGGTCAATGAAATGGCGTCCGAGTTTTTCTTCAGGTCAGTTCAGTGTGGAGGGGCAAGAGTTAGGGCCACACAGCCCTTGAAACTAAGTGAGCTTGGGCAGTGGTTCTCAAATGGGGGTAAGCGTACCCATGGGGGTACTTGAAGGTATGCCAAGGGGTACGTGAGATTTGAAAAAAATATTCTAAAAATAGCAACAATTCAAAAATCCTTTATAAATATATTTATTGAATAATACTTCAACAAAATATGAATGTTAGTCCAACAATGCAATGCAATATTTAGTGTTGACAGCTAGATTTTTTGTGGGCATGTTCCATAAATATTGATGTTAAAGATTTCTTTTTTGTGAAGAAATGTTTAGAATTAAGTTCATGAATCCAGATGGATCTGTATTACAATCCCCAAAGAGGGCACTTTAAGTTGATAATTACTTCTATGTGTAGAAATTGATATTTAAAAATGAATCACTTGTTTATTTTTCATCAAGTTTTTTGTTATTTTTATATCTTTTTTTTTCAAAACAGTTCAAGAAAGACCACTACAAATGAGAAATATTTTGCACTGTTATACAATTTAATAAATCAGAAACTGATGACATAGTGTTGTATTTTACTTCTTTATCTCTTTCTTTCAACCAAAAATGCTTTGCTCTGATTAGGGGGTACTTGAATTAAAAAAAAAGGTTCACAGGGGGTACATCACTGAAAAAAGGTTGAGAACCACTGAGCTAGGGGACCTCTCTAGATAGAATACGAGGAGAAAATATAAAGCAGATCCAGGGAAGCGTACAAATGCAAGTGGTAAGAGTAACTATTGATTTCATCATAATGACATTCATGTTTTTGGTCAGACTTCAATCCTTTGCTACTCCATGTATATATTGGGTACTTTTTTTAATTTATTTTTTATAGTTGGTTGTGTTAAATCGCTTATGATAAACAGTAGACTTCCTGTGTGTTATGCAAAAAGAAGCTACAGCTATTACCTTTGTACTTTATTTATTTTATCAGTATTGACAGAATGATTAAACAGCAAAGCTACAGGTACCATTTTCAATTGTTTATTATGTTTTTACCATTAATGATAACAAGCTAGCTATAGCAGCTATAGTTGAAACACATTGCTTGTTTTTCTTATCGTTTCTTATTGTCATGTGATTAAGGTGAAAGGGCAGGTTGACCTGAGATACAGATTAAATAATAGCAGCTACTTTGGTAAAGTAATTTTCGCAGACAGTAAAAAGTACTTATCTTCATCGGCATAGCCCAGATATTGTAAAGTTTTTATTCATGTAGTTACTACAAGGTAAACTCCAAGGCAACTAATGATAATACACCTGAGGGATACTGTAACTGTCTTAATATAATGTCATTGTTTACTGTTATTTTTGGACATAGACAACTACAAGGTCACCAGCACAGCATAGTCATCTACCTCAGGTTAACTCATCAAGATAGATTGCCACAATTTGAACTGCTAAATCTTACTGTACTCTGGCATGTGAGAAATATGTTATATGTGGCAGATATGTCAGTCGTCCAGGCTGGCGGATGGAGTCTCACTGTAGTATATAAGAAACATTGAAAAAGTCCATCTTTCAATTTCAGTCAGTCCATCAGTTTAATTTTCCTATGTTATAAAAAATAGAATCAATCTTTAAAATCGGACAAACTTTACCTGCCAGTTGACCCAAATATGCATAAATATTCACATTATAATTTGTAATAAACTAAAATATTTTCCACAGTACAAACTTGAATGTAGACATAATCAATCGTCTGCTATAAGACTTAACAACACTGACCTGGCCTCTGATTCAACAGTGTGAGTCAAGTTCTTGTCCACTCGTTCGTTCGGAAATGCCTGTGACAACTGAGAGATGAAAAAATATGGAGTTAAACTACCAAAATATGGTACAAACACACTACTGCCCAGTAAAATGGCAACACTTAATCATCAATTATTTAGCTTAATAAAACTAACATCAACACATTTATATTAATTATTTTGGAAATAGAGAGTGATCCCAAAAGGGACAAGCGGTAAAAAATGGATAGATGGATGGGTTCTCACCTGTAAAAGAAGGTCTGTCACCTCTTGTTGACTTCGGACAACTGATGACACAAGACCATCTGACCAGCTGGCCTGAAGTAAAAGTGAATTGTGAATGAGCGGGAAAGGTGGAGAAGATCAATGCTCAAAACAAAAAACAGATGGAACTTTAAAAAAAAAGGTTTTAAATTAGCTTGTGTTTCAGTTATTACCCACCTCAAACATATAATCACTTGTGTCTTCAAACTTGTGTGTCACTCCCCGCAATGCAACTCTCTCAATCACCACTGAAAATTCAGTAACAACACCAAAAGTTAAAAGTCTGACCAAATTGGAAGTATTCTACTATAATTACGCTCTATTATAACACAATATCTTAGGTAAGCAGCAACCTCGGGTGATACAACTGCCATCATAAAATGTTGTTCAGTCACAAGCTAAACTTGACATCATCATTGTATTAAGGCAACTTTGTGTACCTTGAAAGAAGAAAAATGTAGAGAAAACAGCCCCCGAACCTTTAAAAGATAATTACTTTGACAATCTTGATCCATCAGGTTGTAAAAGGCTATCATTGATTTAACAATTTTAAAATAAATAATTTTCTTGTTAGTATCCAAAGATAAGCTGAAGATCTTACACTGTATAAAATAACAGCTCCGTGGAACTTTTGAGAAACACGGGGATAGATGCTTACTGCATTTAGCGCCATCTTGTTAGTGGGTTTTGGAGTAATTTTGGTGCTTTTCATTGTCTGTTATAAATGTAATGTACAAGTTAATGGTAAAAATGCTTGTAGCCACTAGCAATTAGGCAAGCAAATACAAAAGTCAAATATATTACCTATAAAGACGGAGTGACTTGAAAGAAACACACAAGATACGACACTTTCCCAGAGGAAGAGTCATAAGATGGATGGATATTGGCTCAGCGGATCAAAGGATGTGGAAGTGGATGTGATTAACATCAAAACATGCCTCATACTGTATGGAAGAAATAGCAATAGCACACCCACCATTCATCAAAAGGAAAAACAAAACAGTGCTGTTTAAACAGGAAAAGACAAAAAGAATAAATGTGTGGTGTATTAGAAGCTGATTACAAGGCGCATTCTCAATTAAGCCGCACCCAATGTTAAGAATAGGAAGAGGCTAAAAAAACATTTTGGTACCATGGAACCTATACAGGAGATTACATTTTCCAAGGATAACTAAATAATGTTCATGCCGATACTAATAAAAGATCTGCCATTTGTAAAATGTCATTTCAATTACTTATATTTCAAACGTTTCAACTTAAATACTCCAGACCTGTTTCATAGAAATTAACTTAAACAAAAAAGGGTAGAAAATGGATGGATGGAAATTCAAATGCTGCGATAAGGTGGTGACTTGTCCAGGGTGCACCCGCCTTCCGCCCGATTGTAGCTGAGATAGGCACCAGCGCCCCCCGCAACCCCAAAAGGGAATAAGCTGTAGAAAATGGATGGATGGATGAAAATTCAAATGCTCAAGTAAAAAAATCTTACAGAAAACGAACATTAATTAGACTGGAACTTTGACACTTTAGCCGCATGTTAGCGGTAGTTGTCATGACCCCAAGATGCGGAGACAGTAGACAACGTGCGGGTAAAAGGTATTTAGTAAACAACACACAAAAGCTGTAGTGCAACACAAAGTGCACATAAAACAAAGCCTTAATGCAGCTGGGAGTACACAAAAAGCTAGAAAAACCGTCACAGTGGACCTGCATGAGTTGCAACCAGGTGTTTGGTATCTTCATGTAACCAGCCACTTCACACGTTTTAGCGCAGGAGGCATTGTGAAAACAAAGAAACCTTCTGAAATAGTCTACGCCATATTGCACTCATGGATAAATGTCCACGCTTCTCAGCAAAAACTCTACAGTGACAATGGTGGAGAATTCAATAATGAAGAAGTCTGTGCAATCTATTTATGAAGTCAACAAAGTAATCCGTAAAATCAAGTCAGAAAAGGTTACCCTTAAGTTTCAGTATTTAGGAAACTATGACATGCTCAACTTTGTTGTGTTCAGTGTTGCCGCCCTTGGAAAGCTTTCTGATGGGGAGGGACCTTTATTGCTCTTGTGGGGGGACGGGGGAAGTTCTCACCACTATGTTGGCAGTCCAACAAAATCAAACAGGTGTAACAGTATTGTAGATACCACAGTATTTTGCTTTTAAAGTCTTCACAACAATACCGTGACGCCTGAAAGTATCAAACAAAGACTTGGTGTGTAGATTTTTCTGGCACTTTGACATTGGCCGGGTCTGAATATAAACTACATCTCCCAGAATGCTCTGCAAAACGCCAAGGTGGGGTCGTGGAACTCCATAAGCAGGAAGAGAAGTGTGTTCGTACTCGATGAGGGGAATTGTTTTCTTGGACATTTTCTGAAACATGTCATCAAAATCTGTCCATAACTATTCAAGTTATGTTGCTGACACACAGACAAAAAAAACCCTGGTGAAAACTTAACCTCTTTGTCGGAGGTGAGAAAGTCTGCGTTCTGCAAAGAGAAGCCACTTTCGTTTCGAGCATTTTCAAGTCGACACAAAGCCAGCGGTTCACGGTGCAGAGCACAGAGACAATCACTCAAAAAAACGTTCAACGCAGGAAACTGAAAAATTACTAGATAAATCCTCAATCCATCCACCCTTGTTTCCACCGCTTGTTTTTCTCAATGTTGATAAGTTATCCACCGAGCTGCTCTCGGGAGGGATGCAGCATACACCCTGGTGCCTTCTCATAAACTGTAATCCAGAAAATCTATTTCAATCAATCAATGATTATTTATATAGCCCTAAATCACTAGTGTCTCAAAGGGCTGCACAAACCACAACAACATCCTCAGTTCCCCCCTCTAGGGGAACCGAAAGCAATGGATGTCGAGCGTGGCCGGGTTTGAAGATAAACTACGAGGTATTTACATTTTTAAAAGTTATATTGTTAGTTAACTTTTCTAAGACAGAAAATATTCCAGACTAATATAAACATGTCCAATGTGGAGGACACTGCTTTTCAGAAAGTAAAAGTTGAAAGACATTAAAGTGAACATTATTATTTTACACAATGTTGACGTTGTCTTGTTTAAAGTGAAGTGAATTATATTTTTATAGTGCTTTTTTCTCTAGAGACTCAAAGTGCTTTTGATAGTGAAACCAATTATCTACAGCTTTAAGCCACATTTAAACCAGTGTGGGTGGCACTGGGAGCAGGTGGGTGAAGGGTCTTGCCCAAGGACCCAACAGCAGCAACTAGGGTGGTGGAAGCGGGAATCGAACCTGGAACCCTCAAGTTGCTGGCACGGCCGCTTTACCAACCGAGCCTCGCCGCTCTAAAGTGTTTTTGTCTCTTAATTAAAAATTATGTTTTTGTGGTACTTTATTTTTGTTTTTGTAAGATCCTTAAACATAAAAAAAACAATGGAAGATTGTTAACATGTACACAATGTTCTATGAAAAACATGTTAATGTGTATGTACTACTTTAAGGAGAGAAGAAGAGACAGTACGTCCTGTTTTGTTGTTGCGGTAAAACTAGTAAGGTCAATAAAGTGTGCATGAGACCCAAAGGAAAAACGTTTTGGAATTAACAATTATGACATGTAATGATGGTTTTTTGGTCAAAATTGTGCATAGATTTTGCTGTAAAGACCAATCTTCAAGCAAATGTTTGGCTTCCTTCAAAAACGGTTCGATTTGAAAGGCAGTGTTCCATCGATCCATTTTTTACCGCTTATTCCCTTTCGGGGTCGCTGGCGCCTATCTCAGCTACAATCGGGCGGAAGGCAGGGTACACCCTGGACAAGTCTCCACCTCATCGCAGGGCCAACACAGATAGACAGACAACATTCACACTCACATTCACACACTAAGGCCAATTTAGTGTTGCCAATCAACCTATCCCCAGGTGCATGTCTTTGGAAGTGGGAGGAAGCCGGAGTACCCGGAGGGAACCCACGCATTCACGGGGAGAACATGCAAACTCCACACAGAAAGATCCCGAGCCTGGATTTGAACCCAGGACTGCAGGAACTTTGTATTGTGAGGCAGACGCACTAACCCCTCTTCCACCGTGAAGCCTAAAAAAAAGGCAGTGTTGTTGGATGCAAATGAAGTCCTCCTTACCACGCCCCCTCACGCGAGCTTTTCGCCTCAGGCCCTGGCAGCCTTGTTTACTACAGGAGTTGTTTTTTGTTTTGTTTTGCTAAGACCGTATGTAATATGGTCACAAGGTGTGGCAGCTTTTATTTTGCTGTGCTGGGCTTCCAACGATCAAATACATGTTAGGGAAAAACCTGATACACACACACACACACGCACACGCACACACATATAAATAAATGTATGTGTGTGTGCGTGCGTGCGTGCGTGCATGTGTGTGTATATACATATACATTGATATATATATATATACACAGTTACATCCAAACATATACTGTACATACACACACCCACGTATATCAATTATAAAAACTAATCAACACAAAACAGCAGGTCATAAAGTTAAGTTCAACTTAAAGTCATTGGGGTATTAGTTCATTCATACAGGTTTAGTTTAAATTTAAATATTTAACTGCATACCCTGATTTTCTTTGTGTTTTACCCTGCTGTATGAACAGTATACTGTTCTTCTGGGTCAGTGTGACAATATTTACTTAATTACAAGTTATTATAAAACTATCTTTTCTACTTTTCTTTCATGTCTCTCTTGCCTTGTTATCTGAAATAGCCAAATCTGCCATCAATCTAAAATCTTTGGATGTATGCCTAAGGTGAAGAGGCAGGTTATAAAATACTATTAATATTAGTTCCATGTCTGCTTCACATTAAAGAGGGAAAGTATTTGAAATGGCAAGATTGTTTTTTAAGAGATGGGCGTGTTTGTAAAATGACCTCCACATACGAAAGGAAACACATAGGACACCAAAACTCAATGTGAAACCGTATCAGGCATGCAGAGGCAAGCAGCTGGGGAGGAGAGAACATGAAGGCAGGAGAAGCTAAAAACAGAGGAGAAATAAGGACAGTAGTTAACTCAATTTTCTTTCTCCCTTTGTCTGGTTCACACACATATATATGCATGTACACAGACATACGCAACACGTGGTGGGTACAAACTGTAATGGCCTCTAAACATTGCCTGCCATTCACAGAAATCGAGGCAGCCACACGCACAAACTTGCCTGCCAATATGGGGCTTTGTTTGTATCTGTGAGTGAATGCAGTTAATGTTGAAGTAGGCTGCTATGTCAAAATGGTCAAAAAAGGAGCTATTGTATGTCCAATAATTCCATAAAAATAGTCTTCTTCTTCTTCTGACCTTGTGTTTGGATTAATTGTAGCTAATTTTACAGTACCTGGCATGAGGTAAAAATCAAAACACTCAAAAACACAAACGTGTGGGGCGGGCATCTAAATACAACTATACCTCTGAAATCATGTTCCTTAATTTTTTTTTAATATATTTCTGTAATCTCAAAATGATGTTGTGTGTATGTGTGCATGTTGTGTGTTTTACAGTGATGACAGCTATGTGCTGTGACCATGAGGTAATGTGAGCATGTGAGTATGATTTCAGACACATGCAGAGAGCCAGACAGATTGGCCTAGAACAGGGGTCGGCAAACTTTACCACTCAAGGAGCCATTTTGACCCGTTTCACAAATTAAAGAAGACACAGGGAGCCGCAATCATTCTCGCGAATATCTGCTGGTGGTCACCCATATAACAGTAATAAGGGCGTGCCATGAAGCCGTTTGGGGCGGCATGGCGTAGTGGGTAGAGCGGCCGGCCAGAAAACCTGAGGGTTGCAGGTTCGCTTCCCACCTACTGACATCCAAAAAATCGCTGCCGTTGTGTCCTTTAGCTGGACACTTCACCCTTTGCCCCCGGTGCCGCTCACACTGGTGAATGAATGTTGAATGAATGATAGGTGGTGGTCGGAGGGGCCGTAGACTCAAACTGGCAGCCACGCTCCGTCAGTCTACCCCAGGCCAGCTGTGGCTACAGATGTAGCTTACCACCACCAGGTGTGAATGAATGTTGAGTCCCACTTCTCTGTGAGCGCTTTGAGTGTTTAGAAAGGCGTGATATAAATCCAAGTTATTATTATTATTATGTATTGCCTTTGACGCCTTCTACAACATGTACAGACAGCTTGCCAGTACAGTAACATGTTATATGTGGCTTTTGCAGATACACGTACACGACTGCAAGGCATACTGGGTGACAGAGTACACTGAAGGTTGTGATATAACAATTTTAACACTTTTACTAATATGCACCACACTGTGAACTCACACCAAACAAGAATGACAAACACATTTCTGGAGAACATCCGCACTGTAACACATTATAAACGCAACATAACAATTACCCAGAATGCTATGCATCCATGACTCTTTCAGGCTATATTATACACCCCGCTAGCACCAAACCCGCTTCCCCCTCCCCCCCCCCCCCCTCCCTTCCGTGCGCCGATTGAGGTGTATAATGTAGTCAGGAACAGTCATGGATGCAAATGTATTTGTTGTGTTGTGTTTATGTTGTGTTACTGTGAGGATGTTCTCCCGAAATGTGTTTGTCATTCTTGTTTGGTGTGGGTTCACAGTGTGGTGCATATTAGTAAGAGTGTTAAAGTTATTTATATCACAACCTTCAGTGTACTCTGTGTCACCCAGTATACCTTGCAGTCCTGTACGTGTATCTGCGGAAGCCACATACAACATGTTACTGAATTGGCAAGATGTCTGTACATGTTGTAGAAGGCGTTAAAGGCATTGGCTTCATGGCACGCCCTTATTACTGTTATATGGATGACCACCAGCAGTTATTTGCGAGAATGGTTGCGCCTCCCATTGTCTTCTATATTTTGTGAAACGCGTCAAAATGTAGAGGGCGCTAAACGTAAAGCCATCATGGCACACCCTTAATATTGTTGCCAGAGTAAATATCGAAGAATGTTGACCCCGGGTGATGTCCGGAAGAGGCTCCGAGAACCGGAATCCACCCGTAATAATCGGGGGGGGTCGGCGATTGTGCATCTGAGCCACATCAGAGTGGCCAAAGAGCCGCATGCGGCTCCGGAGCCGCGGGTTGTCGACCCCTGGCCTAGAAAGTCAGGCCCTTTAATGTGAATCCACCATGAGCCACTGGCTGATTGATTTTTGAATGGTTGATAAAGAATGACATGCTAACTCACACAAAACCCTTAATGTTTATAAACACCATCACACACACATACAGCCATGTAAGAAAAAGTTGTATACCTATAAGCCATACTTGGAATTTCAAGAATCACACAATTTTGGTATCCTCCTATTGGGGACAGTAATGTCTACACTAGACTATACTATTTATTAATTTAGATTGTTGTATGGAAAAATTACTCTTTTTATTTTTCAATAAGACTGTACATGTATGTGTATTTCCTATGTTAAAGTTGTATTTGAAATAAAACCTGAGACAAAAATAGACACCTCATGAAGTTGGATTGTCGAGGTGTCGTCCCAAAGAACCACCTCAACTTGAAACCATGTGAATCCCTGAGTGACACATAACACTACAAGGCCTTGAGGCCACATTCTTTAAGCTTAGTTGCTGTAGTGTTCAGAGAAACTGGCATGCTGTCTCTTGCCCATACACTTCACATTCATTTGCATCGAGGTTAGAGGTTCATTCATTCACCATTAGAAAGCAAACAATGAGAATATCAAAACACCTCTGCTATGAACTTTGGCTATGACATTTTGCTCAGGATTCACCTGTTCCTCTCTTCCCCTGGTGGCCTTGGAGGCTCTGAGGTGGTGCTGTTGCATCGAGGCCAGGCCCTGCTGGTGGTGTTGAAGGAGGAGGAAGATGAGGGGGTGATAGAGCCAGGTGAGGAGGGCTTAGTTCCTGACTGACCGCTTGATCTCCTTTCCCAGTGGTCACCACTGATCCAAGCACAGAGGCTGTACCAGCCTCTCTGGTTTGGCTCTGGAAAGCATGAGGAAAAGAACATTAAAGAAAGGGACCTCAGAATACTTCAAGTAAACACAAGTCCAAGTTCGGGTACAATTATTATCATTTAGACCAGAGCCACTGACCAATTAATTTAATGGTGTGCGTAATGTATTTTATTCATGAGGTGTAGTACGTCATATGCGTGACAAGACAGTTACAGCAGTATATTGTTTTCACAAGAACCCTGGATTAGGAAAAATAAAAAACCCGTCAAGAAATATTCCAGTTCTTACCATGATAATTTGTTATGGAACGATTTGCAAAAAACATAAATTACCAACATGTGTTGTTTATGTAACCTATGTTGAGTCACAACAAAAAAAGCATGTTATTTGGGACAGTCTCTCTCTCTGTCTACGTGTCTCTCTCGCTCTGTCATAACGGATACACATGAAGACACATGTTCTTTATTAGAGAAAAGCAAATTAACTTGAGCTGAGTAATTGTTTTAATCACAGTCAGAAGTTTTCATGCATAATGTAGATGTATACACACACATATTAGGGATGGGCGATATGGCTGAAAACTGTATCACGATAAACATTTTCTATATGGATTGATATCGATACTTATTTATATTTTTTATGACTTGTTTAAACCTGCAAAAAAATATGGTACTGTAAGTTCCAACTTAACGAGAGTGCTATTTATCCATGGAGAAGGTGTCTGGTATGAGCGCTAGGATGAGCGCTGCTAAGGTGGAACAATGAATGCAGTCGATTTGAAGTTAGTTTTAGTTTTGTAACACTAGATGGAAGCTATTGAACAAATACACAGTAGTTTGGGAAGCAACTAATAAAAACAGCACATTGGACACCGTCTGCATTAAAACTAACAAAACTAAAAAAAAGTTTATGTTATTGGGTTGATATATCAAGATATCACAATTTCTCTTCTCACTCCAAGCAGGGAACCCACACTGCCACGGCAGATAGAAAGACGGCGCAACCAATCTTGGTAGTTGAAATTGTTACATGATTGGCTGTTAGCGTATACCTCCCATGGCTCAGTGACAATTCCTGTTTCATGTAACAAATCTTGCTTTGTAATTTCTCTTTTCTTCCAACCAAAAAATATAAATATGTATTAGATGTTTTATCAAAAGCATTTTATTTTTATATCAATTATATGTCTATTATAATGTATATTGCTATCAGTCCTAAAACATTATATATATATATATATATATATATATATATATATATATATATATATATATATATATATATATATATATATATATATATATCAATCAATCAATGTTTACTTATACAGCCCTAAATCACCAGTGTCTCAAAGGGCTGCACAAACACAACACAAACCACTAACACATCCTCGGTAGGCCCACATAAGGGCAAAGAAAACTCACACCCAGTGGGACGTCGGTAACAATGATGACTATGACATATGAAGTATATATATATATATATATATATATATATATATATATATATATATATATATATATATATGTATATATATATGTATATATATACTTCATCTCTACAGAACTGTTTCATGAGGGATTCCCTCAATCATCAGGAGAGAACCCCTCATGAAACAGTTCTGTAGAGATTAAGTATATGTATATTTATATACATATATATATATATATATATATATATATATATACATATATATATACATATGTACATATATATACATATACAAATATATATATACCATATATATACATATATATATACATATATATACACATATATATATATATATACACACATATATATATATAAACATATACATATATACATATATATACATATATACATATATATACATATATATAAATATATGCGTATATATATACATATATACACATATATACATATATATATATATACATATATACATATATACATTTATATACATATATATACACATATATACATATATATACATACATACATATATATACAAATATATACATACATACATATATATACATATATACACATATATACACATATATACATACATATATATATATATATATATATATATATATATATATAAAATCTGATTTGGAGTCTCGATCCGTCCCTGCACCTGTCCTTTTGACAATACATTATATAACTGTTTTTTTGGGTTTGTTTTTTTACAGCAAGTAACTAAAGTAAGCACAATTTATATACAATGTATCATAACAAAATTTTAATCTTCTATGAATGAGTGTGAATGGTTGTCTGTCTATCTGTCTTAGCCTTGTGATGAGGTGGTGACTTGTCCAAGGTGTTCCTCGCCTACCGCTCAAAAGCAGCCGGGATAGGCTACAGCCACCCCAGCAACCCTGAGAGGGATAATCGGTAGAAAATGGATGGATAGTATTGTTGTAAATCAGATTATGTATCAATTTTGGGATATAAAATGTTACGTAACATTTTTTCAACAAAATAAAGTGGGTAGTGTTAGGCCTGGGCCGATAACAAATTCTGCTCGACGACATATTAAAATTATTACCGATAAACGATAATATTGCCATGAGTTTTATGAGACCAAATTAACCATTCATTTAATGATAATACATAACACAAATAATACATATTCTTTCAAATTAAATAAACTTGTATTTTAACGTTGTAATTGGAATGAAAGCGTTTCAATCTCCAAGTTAAATAAAGCAAACAAATAACAATAAAATATACTTTGTCGGTAAGCAAAATTTTGCGCTTGAATAAAAATTACAGCTAAAAGCAATAAAATATCTCAAGGTAGAGATTGGGGGCTAAAAAATATACACAATCATAACAATAAATAAAATAACTAAATAAAGTATTGACAAACTAAGTTCCACTTCAATATTGACCATCTACGCAAAGGTCGAGTTGTATATTACTTAACTGACAATCAAGTAAAGACATTTTTAAACAAATGTGCAGAGCAACAATATAAACGCTACAGTTTAAGCAGCTGTTTAACAGTCATATGCAGAGCAAAATTAAGTTTGTCAGATTCTGAGTGGGAAATACTGACATGACATGACGACATGACAGGCAGCACTTTAAAAAAAAATACTTGTATAATAACAGTATTAAATGGCAGCATTTCTTTGGCGATTTATGTCTGTGGGTGCGCACTATTTTGTTTACACACATCTGTCACCTAGCTTCTTCACCAAACGCGAAGTGAGTGCTAAGTGAGTGAGGTCTGTCGGGTGGTTATATTTCGAGTGGGCGTTGTCGTCACGCATATACTGCAAACTGGCTTCTCGGTGTTGATAGGCCCATCTTGTTCCAAAGGATTAAACTGAAATATTCCCACATTGGTATTTGGTTTTGTGATCATTTTGTCCATGTTAGCTTCTACATGCTGGAGCCTATCTCAGCTACAATCGGGCGGAAGGCGGTGTACACCCTGGACAGGTTGCCACCTTATCGCAGGCTGGAAAACTTACAAACAATAATTTCCATTTATCGTCGAATAATTGACTTATCGAATTTTGGCCCAGGCCTTGGTAAGCTTATTAACATTAAAGGACACAACACACAGATCGTTCCTCGTTTCCCAACGTGGTTACAGTGAAGCCAAGTGCTACATACGCTTCATCGCATTCTGGTACGGCAAGAAAAGCATGTTCCTTGAGGTCACACGCGCCGGCCCTGGCATTACACCGAGCCCACCCCAGGGGGCCCATCCCACTATTTGAAAAGGCCTGTTTTAAAGGAAACTTTCACGACAGTACAACCTTTAGCCATATAAACACTGGGACACAAGCCATGGTAAACATTGGACGAGCAGCTTATCAGCTGATCACCGGTCGGTTAAAAAAAGGCAAATATTGGCCCAGATTCAAATACCCTTACATCCCATGAACATCTCTATATAGTACATGCAGTCACTTGTCTTTTACCTTGACAAGAACTAACTAACTATTAACTTCTTCTTTGTGATCATGGATCCAGCTGAGACTGGCGGCACAACATAATTTGTTTGACTACACTCATCAGAATGACAAATACTATAACCATAGTCAGAACAATGGTTAAGTCCTCAAAACTGATCAGTGACTGTCTAAGATAGTAAAATAACATATTTTAAAGGTTATTTCTTAAAGGGGTCATATCATGATTTTTTTTTTTCTACATACTTTCTTACGGTGTACATAATGTGTAATGGTGGTTCTTTGTTAAAAATGTTATCATCAAAAAATTCTTAAAGACCATTTTTTTTAGCCGTTTTCTGACCATCTCTTCAGGATGCGCCGTTCCCAATTTACGGGGCTCCACTTCAACAGCATCTTCTTCTCACCCACTTTGTTTGTATTTTTTTCTGCTTCCATAGCGAGTCTACTGACAGATATAAGTTAGAACCATATGGTACTTTGTATTAGAAATTACCACAGCAGAGGATAAGTGTCCATGTATGAGTTAGTCTGCCCCACAACAAGAGGATCGAGAAAAATAAGCAGCTTATTGACTACAGTGCAGATTACAATGGTGGACGTGTGCACGGTGCAACGGACTCGGGATACATTTAGACAAGATATAGATACTAAACGTCACAAAAGGAGCAAATTCCAAACAGCTTGTTTGACAGAAGTAGAAAGAAAGGCAAGAATATTTTCTAAATATCTTTGCAATGCCACAACAGCAGGTACCAATAAGTAACAGGGCACCGTCAACAACTTCAGATGCCAGGATTATTAGCTCAAACAATTGTCCGTAAATACAAGTTATTTAGAAACACACCCAGAAACAATCAAGGCTCAAGCCTGCCATGAACTGTCACTGTCCACAGTAAAGTCACTTTTACGTCGCTGTGGAGTGTGGACTGAGATCTTGACGAAGACAGACGCCACTGCTCCAAAACTGACATCATCAAGCTCGATGGAAATTTTCAGCTACCCAAATGGACAAAGCCAGATGTGTTTTATGGTCAGATCAGTCAAGGATTGAACTATTTGGCCACATTGAAAAGAAGCATGCTTTGGAGGAGTCAAGCTGAGGTTTTCAAAGATAATAATGCCAACCATATACCAACTGTCAAGCACAGTGGACAAACAAGCTTCTAAAATTGTCCTCCCAAAGCCATGATGTCAAGACGATCTATGCTTTCTTGCCATAGAACAAACCAGTTTAAATACCATCTTTGCCAAGAAAAGCACTCATCTGTTTAAGTGTGTAATTTCTGAAGGAAAATCGACCAAATAGTAATGCATATTCAATGAAATGTTGTATGTTGGATTGAAATCATCTGCTGTATTATAATTCTCACGGACAATATGAAAAAAAGATTCCAAATCTTACAGGACTTTCATAAACTGATGGGTGTATATAAAACTGGCTTTAAAATGTAATTAAAATATGTTTCTAAACATTGACTCATGTTTTGTTTATTTTTTACAGTAGACTTTTTTGGATTACCAAATTTTCTGGACTAAAGAGCGCACCTGTATATAAGCCGCACCCACTAAATATTAGGGGAAAACATATTTTTCCATAAATTAGCCGCATCGGACTACAAGTTGCAGATATATACGTTGCGAATTGAGTTATTCACAAAAAAATATTGCGTAAATGTTTAGTCACATACCTTAAGTTTTCCCAAACGGTGTCTGTAACATGGCATTAAATCGGGTGATCAGACAAAACAGAAATCTTCGCCATGAACTCACCAGTTGGAGAGGCTAAAACTCCAGTCAGCTAAAGAGAATCAATAACTCCACGGCGACGCCTTTGAGACGTTTACAGCGGAATTTGTGAAACTGAAACAATACAAAACCAATGCTATTGTAAATTAATAATAACACAGAAACTTGTGAACGTGCTAGCATATTAGCCATTTCTCATGAAGTTAGCGTCATTACATTATGATAGCACAAAGAAAAATGCTCCTACAGGCATCACACATGGGGCGATTTAGTAAGTATAAACAGTTTTAGTTGTACTGTAAAACTTACAAACGTTGCAAGGAGTGATCAATGAAGAATCCATAGGGGTAAAAACGCTATGGACGCCTAGAAGACTGAATGGCACTCTGATTGTACAAAAAAAAGCACTCCGGATAAACGGAAGGACACTGCAGCACCTGCAGTGACAAACTCGTCCAAAACATGCCACCATAGCTCTAACAAAAAACAATTTCTTATTGTATTTGCTCGGCTGTTATTTTTTGAAAATGTTTTATTATGGCCTTTATTTAGCCACACCATCTTATAAGCTGGGGCTTCACGGTGGAAGAGGGGTTAGTGCGTCTGCCTCACAATACGAAGTTCCTGCAGTCCTGGGTTCAAATCCAAGCTCGGGATCTTTCTGTGTGGAGTTGGCATGTTCTCCCCGTGAATGCGTGGGTTCCCTCCGGGTACTCCGGCTTCCTCCCACTTCCAAAGACATGCACCTGGGGATAGGTTGATTGGCAACACTAAATTGGCCCTAGTGTGTGAATGTGAGTGTGAATGTTGTCTGTCTATCTGTGTTGGCCCTGTGATGAGGTGGCGACTTGTCCAGGGTGTACCCCGCCTTCCGCCCGATTGTAGCTGAGATAGGCGCCAGTGCCCCCCGCGGCCCCAAAAGGGAATACGCGGTAGAAAATGGATGGATGGATGGATCTTATAAGCTGCAGGAATCAAAGTGTAGGGAAAAAAGTAGCGGCTTATAGCCCGGAATTTATTGTATCAATAAATTCATCTGGGCTCAAGACCAGATTCCCTCCAGACTTCAATGCTGTAATGAGGTCAAGTCGGCTACAGTAGACAAAAAACATTGCACAGCTATCGTACATGCTTATTTTCATGCTACACTAAGAGATCCAGAAGGAAAGACAGCATTTATAACTTCCTGGGGATTCCCTTGAGACGCACACGCTCTCTCTGTCACACACGCGCACACGCACACACACACCCACACACACAACCAAACCACAGAGAGTTGATTTCAGCAAGGAGAAATGTGCTGAGTTGCAGTAAGCGGGAGCCAAGGGCAACAAAACACTAAATACAAATGCTCCACTCTGAGCTGGGTACTTTCCCTTCACTGCTCACACATGCTTAAACATTGTGCCTGCCTGCTTCCCAAATGAAATGCTCATGCCCAATGACCATTTAGGTTTGAGAACGCCTGGAATGATCTGCATGTACATGTCCAAGTCTCTTTACCTTGTTAATTGGATTTAATTGTGTGGAGGGCATTACTAGATGTTACTGCATTAGGGATTTAAGTGTGGTGGATGGAGAAACTGGTTGTATAGGTTTATATATGAAATGTTGAGAACTGTGATTTAATTGATTCTTTAGACTATTTTTTCAGTACAACAAAGTCACTCCACAATCAATTTATATCATTAACCGAGAAGTTCCTGGTTTTTATTAAAACCAGGGGTGACAAACTCTTTTTAGCTCCGAGGCCGCACGGAGGAAAATCTATTCCCACATTGGCCGGACGGTAAAATCATGGTACAATAACTTAAAAATACAACTACGACAACTTCAGAGTGTTTTCTTTGTTTGAATTTGGCCCGAAATAGAACAAGCACATTCTGAAAATGTACATATCACAAATAATCCTCCTGACAAAATACTTCAAATTAGTTGAAAGTACTGAGGAAAAAAATGGTGCAATTTCAAAAACACCATAAAGAACACAAATAACTTGGACTTCATCTCAATGCATCTACAAAGCAACTCAACTTCAAGTCACAGCCCATCTATAATTAAATAAAAAACAAATACATTAGAAATGAAAAACTCTTCTATGTATTTCCACATATTGGTCCCATGCTAACTCAACAAAGCAAACAAACTGAGGCAGAAACTACTCAAGAAGGAAAAATAAAAAATTATGCAGTGTGTGAACAATTCCAATAAACCAACAATAAAAACTTAAAAGGCTGACAGTATTGCAGTAACTATATCAGTGTGCAGCATCTCATGCAGCAGTTGAAGTGGGCTTATCCATTTTTATTTTACTCCTGTTTGTTTTACGTTGGGTCAAGGGGGAAGAGTCGCAGCCACGCTTTACCGTGTAACTCATGCATGGTATACCTGCTCGCCCCCGTATAAACTATTTGCTTGCCAAACAGAATTGCTATCACGACATCCAGTGGACATTTTTAGAACAGCAGTTTCTTTAATGTAAAAATGCAACTCAGTTTTATACATCGTAAACTCATCTCGCGGGGATTGAACCTGTTTGTGGGCCTGTTCGGGTCCGCATGTTTGTCATCCCTGAGCTAAACGAGTCACAGAAAGCTCTGTTATTTTTGTTAGGTGTACAGTATTTTACACATTCATACACAGAGTGTTGTTGGCGGTTTTTGGATGGTAATTTATTGGGTTTTATGGGCAGAATAGAGGACCTCCAATTGGCTCTATGGTAAGCAGACTTTTATTTATGTTTATTTACAAAATAGAATGCATTTAAAAATTACATAAGTTTGAACTATATGCTACTTTGCATGAGAAATGGCAACAATCCTATTGGAAAAAAAGTGATTTGTAAACAAACAGCACATTACTTACATTTGAGGAACTTACTCAGAAATACCAAATACTTAAATAAAACACTTACTTAAATGCTTGCAAAGCTCCCCTTTCTAACTTGGAACGTCTTGCAATTTCACATTTTAAAGGAAAATTCCAACTTTCATTGTATTACTCAGCTTTGGTATCTTAAAATGATGAATCTTCTACTGACAAACTAGAGGCATGGTACTCGGATTTTGAGGCGATTGTGTCAGAGGAGGTTTGGAATAGAGCATACTTTAAAGTCCAGAAGCAAACAATTAACACAAAAATGAGGTTACAATACAAGTGGTTGATGAAGACTAACATAACACCTGTAAAATTGAACAGCTGGTCTCCTAAAATTCCAGACACCTGTACTAAATGTGTAAAAGAACAACATACTCTGTTTCATTGTGTTTGAGCATGCCCTAAATGACAAATACTGGAAGAAAATAGGCCAGACAATGTCCAAAATTGTTTGAATCAATGTATCTCACAAACCAAAACTTTTTGTCTTGGGGATTTTGTGGTCTGTGCAAGTGACTGACTTTGGACTTCAAGAGATTGATTTCACTATTTTGGAGAAAAAAAAAGAATGGAAGGTCAATAAATTTGTGGATAAAAAAAGACAAAATATGTCATGTTGGAAAAACTGACATCACTCGAAGAAGGGCAGATTACTTTTAAGATATGTGGAGACCTTTATTAGGCAATGAGGTGTGTGATGTGTGTATTTATCTATTGATTTTATTTTATTTACTTATTTTTACATTTTGGTTGGCTGTCATTGTTTCTTTTTTTTGTATTTTCCTTTTTTTTTTTAAACTCTGGGAAAATTAAGATAGATATTAAAAAAATAAATAAATAGCTGAATAAAAAAGAAAAGAAAAGGCCACAGCGGAGGATGCTTGTACATGTACGAGCCATTCCGCCCTATTACAAGAGGATAGCAAAAAAGAAGGAACTCTTTGACTACAGCGTTAGACTACAATGGCGGACTCGTGCAAAGCCCTGTAGATACATTTATACTAAACATTGATATTTTACTGCCGTCTTCAATTGTAATTATGTCACCAAATGAGCAAAATCCAAAAGGCTCGATTCCCGGAAGTATAAAAGAAGGCACTATTGTTTTATGATTAAATCTCTGCAATTCCTTTACAGTTGATTTAAAAATGTTGGGACTCTTGCAGATCTTAAATACACAACAGCAGGTACCAATAGGTAAAAGTTGGTTTTGCATAATAGGGCCCTTTTAATAGTTATTGTTTTGTAACAGCCTAATGAGCAGCACAGATACAGTATAAATACATATTTTTGAATTAAGTAGTTATCTTTATTGTAAGTACATGCCAAAAAATATCTCAAGTGGTACAAAGCTAATGGCTAAATTAGAGCCACTGAATATGCTTCATAATCACATTGGTTGACAATCAAAACATTTAACTCGGGAAAAAAAAACTTTCAATGGTTGTTGTAAAATGTCCAATTGTACTTGTTTAATGTTAGATACATTTTGAACATAAGGTAATATATATGCCAATTATAACCAATACCATAGCAACTATGATCAAAAAAGTTTAACAATATAATTTAAGTTAAAAAAGAATAGCTATATAATATGTATATTTATTTTATTTGGAGAACCACTGAATTTCCCAAGGACCCACTTACGGTACATTGAAAGCTTACCAACTTCACTGAATCTCATGTTGAACACAGACAATAATGATAAGTATATTATTTTTGGAGTGGAGGATTGCACACACTTAAACTATTCAACACAGCTGTGCACATGTGGAAAACAGATCAAATGTGCTTGATGTGCAGGTCAACCTATAATCCCTGCATGTTGAACAAATAGTGCTGCATCCGCAAGCTATAGCAATTTTTAGGCACATTGCATGCAAATTCTCAATAGCTATGAGTCGCTCACAGTATAAACAGCATCTGGAACCATTATGCAAAAAATGTGGAGTTTATACTGTTGTATATATTGACCCTTATAAAAGGTATTCACATTGTATACAGATACACAAAGGACATACATGACCTTGGAATTAGGCAATAACAACTTTTGTGACCAAGAGTTGGTCAAAGATGGGCTGAGTCACTTTGCAGCATCCATTATTTCTTTAATCCACGTTTTTTAACCCACCACTCATGGCTATTGTGTTGTTTTTCTAGTAACGTCCGGACTACAACCAACAACAGTCCTTTGCAGATGGCTTTTACTCTGGGGTGTACAGTAGGTAAGCATTAAGGCTACTGAACTTGTATTGCATGATAAATGCGCTCTAAAATGTCATATGAATTAGAAACATTTAAAATGTGTTTACATACTAATTTCTCATTATGTCATTACATGACAGCAAGTGAATGAATCCACACCTAACCACAGGGATACTACGTGTTTTCGGGGGCCGGACTTCTCCTTCACTACTCGTTTTATCTTTGCATATTCCAGAGAGCCGGTAGACAATTGATCGTTTCCTATTTATTTTGTTAGTTACAAATTTTTTTATGCTATTTTTACAGACCCTCTGCAAAAAAGCCAGTCAAATATCATCTCTTTTAGGAAACTGCTGCAAAAACGTTTGTCTCAGGTTTTAAACTGAAATCATGCTGTCATTCTCTGGACGGAAAGGGCCGCTGGGCCGCCAGTTGAATTGCAATGCCTACTAACCATGTTGTTATAAACTACCATGGGAGCTGCATATAAAAGCTTGACCAATCCACACAATGTGTATCACTGATCCCAAAGCTTTTACTGCAATTGATTTGTCGTTAGCAACATTAATCAACATTTAATAAACTGTAAGCCTTATTTCGGATACTATTTTCATGTTAGCACAGTCCAATCGGATGTGACGTGGAGTGTAATTATTGTGTAAGACGGAAGTGTATGACATGACTAAATAATAAATAATGATAAAAATGTGAATGCAAATTTGTATACCTATCTGGTGTTTTAGCTGAACTATTTTACATAATGCCTGGGCTATTTTTTGTTAAAATGGCTCGCATACAAACGGCTAGCAACTGCGAACCCGTTTTCACTGTTCACTTAAAAGAGCCAATCAAAAGACTCAACTCATTTGTAAACTTCACATCGTATAGAACGATCACTTGTAGTTTCAATGTGTGCAATTTAATAGCTTAGTTGCTCAGACAGCAATGTGTTCATAGAAGTTTAGATTGGGGTATGTTGTTTCTTAATGAGGTACCACTTTAATGCCTCTTGTTTTATTATCTTATTATTATCTTCGACCCAACTCTCTCCTTTGAGGCACACATTAAAAGCGTTACTAAAACGGCCTTCTTTCATCTCCGTAATATCGCTAAAATTCGCTCCATTCTGTCCACTAAAGACGCTGAGATCATTATCCATGCGTTTGTTACGTCTCGCCTCGATTACTGTAACGTATTATTTTCGGGTCTCCCCATGTCTAGCATTAAAAGATTACAGTTGGTACAAAATGCGGCTGCTAGACTTTTGACAAGAACAAGAAAGTTTGATCACATTACGCCTGTACTGGCTCACCTGCACTGGCTTCCTGTGCACTTAAGATGTGACTTTAAGGTTTTACTACTTACGTATAAAATACTACACGGTCTAGCGCCATCCTATCTTGCCGATTGTATTGTACCATATGTCCCGGACAGAAATCTGCGATCAAAGGACTCCGGCTTATTAGTGATTCCCAAAGCCCAAAAAAAGTCTGCGGGCTATAGAGCGTTTTCCGTTCGGGCTCCAGTACTCTGGAATGCCCTCCCGGTAACAGTTCGAGATGCCACCTCAGTAGAAGCATTTAAGTCTCACCTTAAAACTCATTCGTATACTCTAGCCTTTAAATAGACTCCCTTTTTAGACCAGTTGATCTGCCGTTTCTTTTCTTTTTCTTCTATGTCCCACTCTCCTTTGTGGAGGGGGTCCGGTCCGATCCGGTGGCCATGTACTGCTTGCCTGTGTATCGGCTGGGGACATCTCTGCGCTGCTGATCCGCCTCCGCTTGGGATGGTTTCCTGCTGGCTCCGCTGTGAACGGGACTCTTGCTGCTGTGTTGGATCCGCTTTGGACTGGACTCTCGCGACTGTGTTGGATCCATTATGGATCGAACTTTCACAGTATCATGTTAGACCCGCTCGACATCCATTGCTTTCCTCCTCTCCAAGGTTCTCATAGTCATCATTGTCACCGACGTCCCACTGGGTCATTATTGTCACCGATGTCCCACTGGGTGTTAGTTTTCCTTGCCCTTATGTGGGCCTACCGAGGATGTCGTAGTGGTTTGTGCAGCCCTTTGAGACACTAGTGATTTAGGGCTATATAAGTAAACATTGATTGATTGATTGATTGTTTTCATGTTAGCATTTAAGGTAGCGAGCTGGCCCCAGTCATTCTGTGAATTTATCAAAGTGCAGTTAGCAATCATTGTTTTTCAATAATTATATTCATGTTAGTCTATCTTTGCATCCCTAGCACCTTGGGGAGTTTTCATAAAAAACATTTTTTACTATTCGCCGCTCCACCTCTCCGTTTCTTAGGTAAGAACCTTAATAACCGAGACAACAAGTTTGTTTTTGTCTGTCGTCAGGAATCAAGTCTGCACATGCTCAAAAGCATGGAAAAGTCCATTGCGTGAGAATGGAGGCCAGTCGAAAATGAGTGTGATTGATTAAGCAATTTGACGTATTTTGACGCGCACAAATAAGACAAAAAAATTAAGAATAGTTTAAAATAAAGACTATTGTATTATCATTATCAGATAAAAATATAAAATTTGAATTTTCCCAAATCTTTTTTTCAAGAAACAATTTTTTTTAAATATATATTTTTAGACAATCTCTGCGCTTACTCAATGTGCGTATACATCTTACGTCAGCAGCCAAGAGAAGCTTTTGTAACCTCTGTCCCATTTTTTATCATTTTTACACCAAATAATCTATTGCTGGTATGAGTTTGATTAGGGAAACGTGGATGATCGAGAATCAATTCCGAATCTAATTGTCACCTCGAATCGAAACGCAAGTTCTTGTAATATTCATGTCCCTATATTATCATGCATAATCATGCAACAGGGCTGCACTGTTGCTCAATACCAAAAATAGTGTGTATCTTTAGCTTAAACTTGAGATCGAGATTGTTTTTCACAAAAAATACAATATTAATACTATGTAATGAATAATAGAATGTAATATAGTTGCACAGTTCTCTAAAAATAGTATTGTGCAAACTTATACTTACACATTTCAAGTATGTATGTATATATATATATATATATATATATATATATATATATATATATATATATATTAGGGGTGTGGAAAAAAATCGATTCGAATACAAATCGCAATTTTTTTTTTTTATCAATCCAACAAAAAAATACACAGCAATAACATAACAATGCAATCACATTCAAAAACCAAACCTGACCCAGCAACACTTAGAACTGCAATAAATAGAGCAATAGAGAGGAGACACAAACACAACACAGAACAAACCAAAAGTAGTGAAACAAAAATGAATATTATCAATAACAGTATCAATATTAGTTATAATTTCAGCATAGCAGTGATTAAAAATCCCTCATTGACATTATCATTAGACATTTATAAAAATTAAAAAAAAAGAACAATAGTGTCACAGTGGCTTACACTTACATCACATCTCATAAGCTTGACAACACACTGTTTTCAGTGTTTTCACAAAGATAAAATAAGTCATATCTTTGGTTCATTTAATAGTAAAACAAATCTACATTATTGCAATCAGTTGATAAAACATTGTCCTTTACAATTATAAAAGCTTTTATAAAAACATCTACTACTCTGCTAGCATATCAGCTGACTGGGGTAGATTCTGCTGAAATCCTATGTATTGAATGAATACAGAATCGTTTTGAATCGGAAAAATATCGTTTTTGAATTGAGAATTGCGTTGAATCAAAAAAAGCGATTTATAATCGAATCGCGACCCCAAGAATCGATATTGAATCGAATCGTGGGACACCCAAAGATTCGCAGCCCTAATATATATATATATATATATATATATATATATATACTAACCCCGTTTCCATATGAGTTGTGAAATTGTGTTAGATGTAAATATAAACGGAATAATATGATTTGCAAATCATTTTCAACCCATACTCAGTTGAATATGCTACAAAGACAACATATTCTATGTTCAAACTGTTAAACAATTTTTTTTTGCAAAAAATCATTAACTTTAGAATTTGATGCCAGCAACACGGGACAAAGAAGTTGGGAAAGGTGGCAATAAATACTGATAAAGTTGAGGATCACACTTATATGGAACATCCCACAGGTGTGCAGGCTAATTGGGAACAGTTGGGTGCCATGATTGGGTATAAAAGCAGCTTCCATGAAATGCTCAGTAATTCACAAACAAGGATGGGGCGAGGGTCACCACTTTGTTAGCAAACTGTCAAACAGTTTTAGAACAACATTTCTCAACGAGCTATTGCAAGGAATTTAGGGATTTTATTATCTATGGTCCGTGAAATCATCAAAAGGTCAAGAGAATCTGGAGAAATCACTGCACGTAAGCGATGATATTACGGAACTTTGATCCCTCAGGGGGTACTGCATCAAAACCCGACATCAGTGTGTAAAGGATATCACCACATTGGCTCAGGAACACTTCATAAAACCACTGTCAGTAACTGCAGTTGGTCGCTACATCTGTAAGTACAAGTTAAAAGTCTACTAGCAAAGCCAAACCTATTCATCAACAACACCAAGGAAACGCCGCCGGCTTCGCTGGGCCCGAGCTCATCTAAGATGGACTGATGCAAAGTGGAAAAGTGTTCTGTGGTCTAAGAAGTCCACATTTCAAATTATATTTGAAAACAGAGGACATGGTGTCCTCCAGAACAAAGAGGAAAATAACCATTCGGATTGTTATAGGCGCATAGTTCAAAAGCCAGCATCTGTGATGGTATGGGGGTGTATTAGTGCCCAAGGCATGGGTAACTTACACATCTATGAAGGCACCATTAATGCTGAATGGTCCATACAGGTTTTGGAGCAACATATGTTGTCATTCAAGCAACGTTATCATGGTTATTTCAGCAAGACAATGCCAAGCCACCTGTTACAACAGCGTGGCTTCGCAGTAAAAGAGTGCGGGTACTTTCCTGGCCCGCCTCCAGTCCAGACCTGTCCCCCATCGAAAATGTGTAGCGCATTATGAAGCGTAAAATACGACAGCGGAGACCCCAGACTGTTGAACGACTGAAGCTCTACATAAAACAAGAATGGGAAAGAATTCCACTTTCAAAGCTACAACAATTAGTTTCCTCAGTTCCCTAACGTTTATAGAGTGTTGTTAAAAGAAAAGGTGATGTAACACAGTGGTGAACATGCCTTTTCCCAACTACTTTGGCACATGTTGCAGCCATGAAATTCTAAGTTAATTATTATTTGCAAAACAAAATAAAATTTAAGAGTTTGAACACATAAAATATGTTGTCTTTGTAGTGCATTCAATTGAATATGGGTTGAAAAGGATTTGCAAATCATTGTATTCCGTTTATATTTACATCTAACACAATTTCCCAACTCATATGGAAACGGGGTTTGTATATATATATATATATATATGTCTTGATTGGATTATCCAGAGAATAGTGCTCGATACCGTGGTAGAGCGCAATATGTAGGTGTGGGAAAAAATCACAAGACTACTTCATCTCTACAGATCTGTTTCATGATGGGTTCCCTCAATCATCAGATGTGTAATCTCCTGATGATTGAGGGAACCCCTCATGAAACAGATCTGTAGAGATGAAGTAGTCTTGTGATTTTTTCCCACACCTATATATATATATATATATATATATATATATATATATATATATATATGTCTTGATTGGATTATCCAGAGAATAGTGCTCGATACCGTGGTAGAGCGCAATATGTAGGTGTGGGAAAAAATCACAAGACTACTTCATCTCTACAGATCTGTTTCATGAGGGGTTCCCTCAATCATCAGATGTGTAATCTCCTGATGATTGAGGGAACCCCTCATGAAACAGATCTGTAGAGATGAAGTAGTCTTGTGATTTTTTCCCACACCTATATATATATATATATATATATATATATATATATATATATATATATATATATATTAGGGCTGGGCGATATTTTTTTATTGGATAGCAGTCTGTTTATTTCAATTGTTAGTTTTTCCTTTATTACCTCTTATGTCATTTATTTCACCCCATATTTGTTCCCACAACCGCACCTTAAGTTGGAGTCTTTAATCTCGTTATATGCAAATATAATGACAATAAAGTTCATTCTATTCTATTCTATTCTATATATCGATACAAACGATACATCACGGGTTTCCCTCTGTGCGATATACTAAATGACTAAATCGTCATATTCGAGGATACGTTCTCACGCAGTCGCTTTTAGCTGCGGGCATTACACTACAGGCGTTTCTCACTCCTTCTCGTCTGTCCTTCTTATAGAGACGTAAAACAAGCCCACCTTCTTACATACGTCACATACTGTCACGTGTGAAGCATCATTTGCTCTCGCCGAGCAGAGAAGTAGCAGCATGGCTAACGTTATCTGAGGCAGGTCGTGCAAGCGGAGCGAGTGACATTACAAGAGAGAGAAGGTGTGAAACTGATCACAAATGGAGGAAAACCAATTAATGCCCAAAAAAACAGCAGGGGGTCCATTATCTGGCGGTGGTTTGGCTTCAAGCGGAAAGATATTCAGCAGACAACAGTAATATGCAAAGTATGCATTAGAAATGTTGCTACAAAAGGTAGCAACTTTACTAATTTGTTCGTTCATTTAAAAAGTCACCCGCGAGAGAATGAAGAGTATTTAATAAATACAGTTTTGGTAAATTGACTTAGTTTTGATATCCCTCTGCATGAAAGTTTAAAATGAGCATATATTAATGCAGTATGAAGAAGAATGTTTTAATGTAGACACATACAATTATCATACTGCTGTGATTATACGCATCAGGTGTTCATTCAAGGCTAAGGCAACATAACGAGATATATATCGTATATCGCGATATGGCATAAAAATAACCAGATATTATCGCCAGTACATATATATATATATATATATATATATATATATATATATATATATATATATATATATATATATATATATAACATTGATTGATATATCCATCCATCTTCTTCCGCTTATCCGAGGTAGGGTCGCGGGGGCAACAGCCTTAGCAGGGAAACCCAGACTTCCCTTTCCCCAGCCACTTCGTCTAGCTCTTCCCGGGGGATCCCGAGGCGTTCCCAGGCCAGCCGGGAGACATATTCTTCCCAACGTGTCCTGGGTCTTCCCCGTGGCCTCCTACCGGTTGGACATGCCCTAAACACCTCCCTAGGGAGGCGTTCGGGTGGCATCCTGACCAAATGCCCGAACCACCTCATCTGGCTCCTCTCGCTGTGGAGGAGCAGCGGCTTTACTTTGAGTTCCTCCCGGATGACAGAGCTTCTCACCCTATCTCTAAGGGAGAGCCCCGCCACACGGCGGAGGAAACTCATTTTGGCCGCTTGTACCCGTGATCTTATCCTTTCGGTCATGACCCAGAGCTCATGACCATAGGTGAGGATGGGAACGTAGATCGACCGGTAAATTGAGAGCTTTGCCTTCCGGCTCAGCTCCTTCTTCACCACAACGGATCGGTACAACGTCCGCATTACTGAAGATGCCGCACCGATCCGCCTGTCGATCTCACGATCCACTCTTCCCTCACTCGTGAACAAGACTCCTAGGTACTTGAACTCCTCCACTTGGGGCAGGGTCTCCACCCCAACCCGGAGATGGCACTCCACCCTTTTCCGGGCGAGAACCATGGACTCGGACTTGGAGGTGCTGATTCTCATTCCGGTCGCTTCACACTCGGCTGCAAACTGATCCAGTGAGAGCTGAAGATCCCGGTAAGATGAAGCCATCAGGACCACATCATCTGCAAAAAGCAGAGACCTAATCCTGCGGTCACCAAACCGGAACCCCTCAACGCCTTGACTGCGCCTAGAAATTCTGTCCATAAAAGTTATGAACAGAATCGGTGACAAGGGACAGCCTTGGCGGAGTCCAACCCTCACTGGAAATGTGTTCGACTTACTGCCGGCAATGCGGACCAAGCTCTGACACTGATCATACAGGGAGAGGACAGCCACAATCAGACAGTCCGATGCCCCATACTCTCTGAGCACTCCCCACAGGACTTCCCGAGGGACACGGTCGAATGCCTTCTCCAAGTCCACAAAGCACATGTAGACTGGTTGGGCAAACTCCCATGCACCCTCAAGAACCCTGCCGAGAGTATAGAGCTTGTCCCCAGTTTCAAGACCAGGACGAAAACCACACTATTCCTCCTGAATCCGAGGTTCGACTATCCGGCGTAGCCTCCTCTCCAGTACACCTGAATAAACCTTACCGGGAAGGCTGAGGAGTGTGATCCCACGATAGTTGGAACACACCCTCCGGTCCCCCTTCTTAAAGAGAGGAACCACCACCCTGGTCTGCCAATCCAGAGGTACCGCCCCCGATGTCCACGCGATGCTGCAGAGTTTTGTCAACCAAGACAGCCCCGCAGCATCCAGAGCCTTAAGGAACTCCGGGCGGCCCTCGTCCACCCCCGGGGCCTTGCCACCGAGGAGCTTTTTAACTACCTCAGCGACCTCAGCCCCAGAAATAGGAGAGTCCACCACAGATTCCCCAGGCACTGCTTCCTCATAGGAAGACGTGTTGGTGGGATTGAGGAGGTCTTCGAAGTATTCCTTCCACCTATCCACAACATCCGCAGTTGAGGTCAGCAGAACACCATCCGCACCATACACGGTGTTGATAGTGCACTGCTTCCCCTTCCTGAGGCGGCGGACGGTGGTCCAGAATCGCTTCGAAGCCGTCCGGAAGTCATTTTCCATGGCTTCCCCCAACTCCTCCCATGTCCGAGTTTTTACCTCAGCGACTGCTGAAGCCGTACACCGCTTGGCCTGTCGGTACCTGTCCACTGCCTCCGGAGTCTTATGAGCCAAAAGCACCCAATAGGACTCCTTCTTCAGCTTGACGGCATCCCTCACCGCTGGTGTCCACCAAGGGGTTTTAGGATTGCCGCCCCGACAGGCACGAACTACCTTGCGGCCACAGCTCCGATCAGCCGCCTCGACAATAGAGGTGCGGAACATGGTCCACTCGGACTCAATGTCCAGCACCTCCCTCGTGACATGTTCGAAGTTCTTCCGGTAATGGGAATTGAAACTTTCTCTGACAGGAGACTCTGCCAGACGTTCCCAGCAGACCCTCACAATGCGTTTGGGCCTGCCAGGTCGGTCCGGCATCCTCCCCCACCATCGCAGCCAACTCACCACCAGGTGGTGATCGGTAGAAATTTCCGCCCCACTCTTCACCCGAGTGTCCAAAACATAAGGCCGCAAATCCGATGACACAACTACAAAGTCGATCATGGAACTGCGGCCTAGGGTGTCCTGGTGCCAAGTGCACATATGGACACCCTTAGGTTTGAACATGGTGTTTGTTATGGACAATCCGTGACGAGCACAAAAGTCCAATAACAAAACACCACTCGGGTTCAGATCCGGGCGGCCATTCTTCCCAATCACGCCTCTCCAGGTTTCACTGTCGTTGCCAACATGAGCGTTGAAGTCCCCCAGTAGGACAGGGGAATCACCCGGGGGAGCACTTTCCAGTACTCCCTCGAGTGTACCCAAAAAGGGTGGGTACTCTGAACTGCTGTTTGGTGCGTAAGCACAAACAACAGTCAGGACCCGTCCCCCCACCCGAAGGCAGAGGGAGGCTACCCTTTCGTCCACTGGGTTGAACTCCAACGTGCAGGCTTTAAGCCGGGGGGAAACCAGAATTTCCACCCCAGCCCGTCGCCTCTCACTGCCGGCAACGCCAGAGTGGAAGAGGGTCCAGTCCCTCTCGAGAGAAGTGGTTCCAGAGCCTTTGCTGTGCGTCGAAGTGAGTCCGACTATATCCAGCCGGAACTTCTCCACTTCGCGCACTAGCTCAGGCTCTTTCCCCCCCCAGTGAGGTGACGTTCCACATCCCAAGAGCTAGCTTCTGTAGCCAAGGATCGGACCGCCAAGTGCCCTGCTTTCGGTTGCCGCCCAGCTCACATTGCACCCGACCTCTATGGCCCCTGCTATGGGTGGTGAGCCCATTGGAGAGGTGACCCACGTTGCCTCTTTGGGCTGTGCCCGGCCGGGCCCCATGGGAACAGGCCTGGCCACCAGGTACTCGCCATCGTGCCCCACCTACGGGCCTGGCTCCAGAGGGGGGCCCCGGTGACCCGCTTCCGGGCGAGGGAAATCTGGGTCCATGTTTTCTCTTCTTCATAGAGGTCTTCGAGCTGCTCTTTGTCTGATCCCTCACCTACAAACCTGTTTGCCTTGGGAGACCCTACCAGGGGGCATAAAGCCCCCGGACAACATAGCTCCTAGGATCATTGGGACACGCAAACTCCTCTACCACGATAAGGTTGCAGCTCAGAGAGGAGATATATATATGTATGTATATATATATATATATATATATATATATATATATATATATATATATATATATATATACACACAAACATATACACAAATATATACATATGCACATCATGTAGTAACAGACACGTTCATAACAATAAGTAATATGTACAATATTCACTGTACTTAGGTCATTTTAAGCATTTAGGCATTACCGGGATATATACTCGGCGCATTTATTTTCATTTCCATAGCAGCACACTTACATCTTCCAGCAACAAATGTATGTTCCTACTTCCGGAACAAAACGCAAGAGTGTTGTAATCATGGCAGACTTTGTAACAAACAATGAAGACGACAACTTTGGAAAAATGAGGATTCTCTTTTTGAAGCTGAAAATACCGATGATGAACAGAGGGGGAAACCTTGTGGCGCAGACATAAGCCGAGAGAGTGATGGCGTTATGACTTGCAGGAATAAATGTGGAACTTGGAGCCAAGGTATGTGAACACATATGGCGTGCTTACCCAAAGTCATCTTGAAAAGACTTCCCCGGCTAGCAGGAACAAACAGACAACTGTCTATTGAGTCAGTAACTTTAATATCGATCATGATACATGCAGCACACCATGCCTGTTAATAAAACTAAATACACAGTCTAGCTAGCTGTGTACAAACAAAACATGAAATTTGGGATAATACTTTACAGATACTGTAATATGATTGTTCATGTTTTTCAGTCAATACAGATTGGTATCTTATCACATTGTATTGTGCATTACGAACTCAAAAGCGATTCAGCTGCTGAGACAAACGCTAGTTTTTTGGGGTTTTTTTAATGTGCATTTCCCCTTTAGATATCTTCTTGACTTATGATTTTATAGCAAGTTATCCATCAAATGGTATGCTGCAGATTTTACAATAAAACACGGGAAACTCAGTCGCCTATTTTTTTATATTATTCTTAGAACTGTGGTACAATTTCATGGCATGTGTATACATCGTATCTGTTAATGTAGTTTTGTTATAGTTGTAAAAAAAAAAAAAGACGGATACCGATAAAAATAAGTCGATACATACCGACCTGATTATCGGTCGATCTCTAATATTAACCAAGAGCACCTTGATCACAGAGGTAACTAACTACTGCAGCTATTAACATCCTGAGACGGTGAGGTGCTGCTTTGCCATTGAGTTAACTTTGACAATCAACTTAACCTGAAGACAATGCGAGGAATACACAACAAGATGCTTCTTTGTTTTGAGCCTAAAGGGTGAGAATCATGATTAATTCATCATTTTATGAGGGGAACAAGTACTGTACTGCATCCACGTGAGAGCGGACATTGTACAGTAAGTGATTTATTTATTTTTTTATGTTCGTTTATAGTTTGTATTTTTTGTGGACCACTTAGTAATGTCCACTTGGTGGACTTGGAGAAGGCATTCGACCGTGTCCCTCGGGAAGTCCTGTGGGGAGTGCTCAGAGAGTATGGGGTAATGGACTGTCTTATTGTGGCGGTCCGTTCCCTGTATGATCAGTGTCAGAACTTGGTCCGCATTGCTGGCAGTAAGTCGGACACGTTTCCAGTGAGGGTTGGACTCCGCCAAGGCTGTCCTTTGTCACCGATTCTGTTCATAACTTTTATGGACAGAATTTCTAGGCGCAGTCAAGGCGTTGAGGGGTTCCGGTTTGGTGGCCGCGGGATTATGTCTCTGCTTTTTGCAGATGATGTGGTCCTGATGGCTTCATCTGGCCGGGATCTTCAGCTCTCACTGAATCGGTTCGCAGCCGAGTGTGAAGCGACCGGAATGAGAATCAGCACTTCCAAGTCCGAGTCCATGGTTCTCGCCCGGAAAAGGGCGGAGACCCTGCCTCAAGTGGAGGAGTTCAAGTACCTAGGAGTCTTGTTCACGAGTGGGGGAAGAGTGGATCGTGAGACCGACAGGCGGATCGGTGCGGCGTCTTCAGTAATGCGGACGTTGTATCGATCCGTTGTGGTGAGGAAGGAGCTGAGCCGGAAGGCAAAGCTCTCAATTCACCGGTCGATCTACGTTCCCATCCTCGCCTATGGTCATGAGCTTTGGTTCATGACCGAAAGAATAAGATCACGGGTACAAGTGGCCGAAAGGAGTTTCTTCCGTCGGGTGGCGGGGCTCTCCCTTAGAGATAGGGTGAGAAGCTCTGCCATCCGGGGGGCACTCAAAGTAAAGCCGCTGCTCCTCCACATCGAGAGGAGCCAGATCAGGTGGCTCGGGCATCTGGTCAGGATGCCACCCGAACGCCTCCCTAGGGAGGTGTTTAGGGCATGTCCAACCGGTAGGAGGCCACGGGGAAGACCCAGGACACGTTGGGAAGACTATGTCTCTCAGCTGGCCTGGAAACGCCTCGGGATTCCCCGGGAAGAGCTAGACGAAGTGACTGGGGAGAGGGAAGTCTGGGCTTCCCTGCTTAGGCTGCTGCCCCCCCGACCCGACCTCGGATAAGCGGAAGATGATGGATGGATGGATGGATGGCACTTAGTAATACTGCTACATAATGCTTAGCGTTTGACTATAGCTAGATCTGCTTATCACATTTAGCTTCTAAAACTTGCAGTTCATCCTCCAAAATTTCAGGCTAAAAGCAAAGCAATCATTGTTGGCTTTCATGAAGTCTGCCATTATTAGTAGTAGTTCGTATTGATAAAGGAAATGGCCAATGTTGTGATGGACTGTGTGAATCAATACACTGCCTAAATGCTCCGGTAATGCTTTAAATGAACAAAGTACGGTAAATATTAAATTTTGTTATGAATGTTCCTGCAACTACATTACATATGTACTTACAGCATGTATGCAAAACATTATTGGAGATTTTTTTACAGTGTTTTATAGACGTAATAAATTATATCCACAATACCAGCATTGTTAGCCAACGTTTGCAAGTGCTTATTCACAAGTTAAAATGCACAAAACAAAGAAAAATAAATGTGTGCTAATCTCACATTGACATTGTGAATGATAGGCAAAATTCCCCTCAGAAAGTGAAGTCTCCCTTCAGTCAAGCTTTGCAAAATGTTTTGGTTCAGTAGCTACCAAAATAGTATTTTACAGTGCCAATAAGACACTACCAGCTGCAGCAAATAGTGAGACCTAAAGAGAGGTGAATAGGGATTGGCTCGGTTAAGTATAAGACATTCTGCAACCTTCAACCCCACTTAATCTAAGATTTAGGTGACTTGATGTATATATTTGATCCGAGATGTGTAATTCTCACTCTGTATTTTTGAGAAAATGCAAAACTAATTCAGGATTGTGCATGGGAATCTTGTGTTTAAAAGTCACTGAAAATGTACATTATGTGTGCAACCATTCCCTCCTAGAATCTTTTATTTCAGATAATATTGCACATATTGAGTTTATGTACATTAAACTTCTGAGATGTACCGTACATGTGTTAAACAAAAAACAAAAGTCAATATACACTCAAACCTTTTATCTGAATAACTACTTCAGCTATTCGATCCAGCTTTCCATATAGCCAAAAGTATTAGTAAAAGTAGTGAATGTTAACAGAAAATCAATGCGTTAGTCAGCTAGTTGACTAAAAAAGGAATTTTCTTAACATGACCTCGGCCCATAAAAAATGTCAGTCAAAGCTGCAGCTTTCACCTACACGCGTATAATTTACATGACTGAGGTCTGTTGTGCTAACCGGTGGACTGTCATTGACTTTGACAAACATGTAATTTAGCCTTTAAGTTAGCATGTGAGTAATACGTGCTCTTCCATAATATATTTTCTCAGACAGGTCTCAAAAAACGTTGTACTTTGACATCCATTCAAAAATGTACACGTAGTCAATAAAAGGCCAGATTTTATACAATGTTGAGCTATATAAATTGTGTTGCTTTTATTGGTCGATTGCAAACTACTACAGGATTATGTGAAATGTTGGCCACTTGCCAAAAAAATTTACTAGCAAAACCAGAATACTCAATTTGTAATTATTTGTAACTGGACCAACAGTGAAACCCAAGACCGGACCAAACAAGTGGCCTGATGGCTCTTGGTCTGCCTGCAAGCGGACTCTCGTCCTGTGTGAGGCATGTGTGAACAGTGACCGCTCAAGCGCACCGAAAAACTGAATACGATGTCACCATGTCATGACAGAACAACTTGCACTTCATGTTCACCATTAACACATCTCCGCATTAGTGAGCCTTTGGCAGGAGCATCGTCAAAAGACGAGACGTTGGACGGTTCAGATTCTATGTAACTTGGAGCTTCAATGTTGGTTTATTTGACCATTGAATTTTGGTAATTTCCGAACCAATTGCTTGGATTTTAAAATGTGACAGCGGTAAGAAATGGATGGATGGATGGACGTCCGGCTCATTGAATATGAGCGGTGGTCAAGCAGCGTTGATTCTTCATGGGTACTAGGCGCCATTTAGCATTTCTCAAAGAAAAATACCCTTATGCTTGAGGGTTTTGACTGTACGAATCATTCAAATCGCGAAAAGAATAAACGTTTCTCGAGAGGTAATGAAGAAGAGTAGAAGAGTCCAAGAATTTATGAAGTGGCACTCCCTCCAGTACAAGGGAGCAGAGTCAAAGAACGCGCAAGTTTGCAGTGACCACTTCATTGCAGGTTTCTTTGATATATTTTAATATACTTCATTTGTTTAGTATTTCCTATTGAAGTATTATCTTGATATTATTTTTAATTAAATTTATAACAAACTGAAACCAGAAAATCAGAGTCAATGATACTTTGTCCAGAAAAGGTACTTCTACTTCTTCCTTTTTGTTTATTTTGTAAACAAACGTGTCAGAATAAATATGATTACAAGACCAAAATCAAACACGATGATGAGTCAGTAATTGTAAGTTGGTTAAATGGATATGCAGTCACAGTTGTCAGCTGTCGGGTACTAGTTAGTGTTCATTGACGCAAGACTTTGTAAAGTTGAATCATGAAACGCAAACTTACCAAAGCAAAAATGATAAAAATGTATCTGGGAGAGTATTGATACCAATGTCCTTGACGCAGCCACACACAAATAAGTTGTAGACATCCATGCTTTCCCGAAGTTTAATCTGTTTTGTCATGTAGAATGATGTCAGAGCACCAGATAGTCCCTGGAAACTCCACTGACGGATAATCCTAGATATCACTTGACGTCTTTTTTTCATAAAGTATAGAGATCTATTCCATTGCATAGTTCGAGTTTTTGCTCATATCTGCTCGCATCAAGATCTAGACCCAGAGCCTATAGTTTGCCCACCATCTTGGTTTTTTTTCACTTCCTGGAAGAAGTCACGTGTCAGAATACAAGCAATATTCTACAACACAAATAGAACGTTGAAACATACTTTTTGATGACTTGTATTCAATGTCAGGTTGCGACATTGATTTGACCATTGAATTTTAGTCATTTCCAAACCAACAACATAGATTCAATGTTAGACATAAATATTGTCTTTATTTACAAATATAACTATTTTGCAACGTTGTTTCAAAGTGAGTTTTAAAGGACATGTATTTATAATCAATAGTATGTCAATGTCTTGTGCCTGCTGAGAAGCTACTATATTGGGTAAAATGTGTAAATTACCCTCTGTATTTGACCCATCACCCTTGGTCCCCCCCTGGGAGGTGAGGGGTACATTGAGCAGCAGTGGTGGCCGCGCCCAGGAATCATTTTGGTGATTTAACCCCGAATTCCAACACTTGATGCTGAGTGTCAAGGAGGGAGTAATGGGTCTCATTTTCATAGTCTTTGGTATGACTCGGCTGGGGTTTGAAATCACGACCTGCCGATCTCAGGGCAGACACTCTAACCACAAGGCCACTGAGCAGGTTATGTTTATGCTCACATTTGACATTCCCGTCCTATACCTTAAAAGCCTACTGAAATGAGATTTTCTTATTCAAACGGGGATAGCAGGTCCATTCTATGTGTCATACTTGATCATTTCGCGATATTGCCATA